>NC_060211.1:45732500-46039166 GCF_021130785.1 Homalodisca vitripennis | reverse complement strand
TAAGGTTACGAAAAACTTTTTAAATATCTAATTGGTCAGAGGGTCAGAATCTAAAACTAATTCATATATCAATATTGTTATAATTGTTTCATAAAATATCACATTTTTCGGTTTTTACAGCTGTAATACTTTTTAATTTCAACGTAGTATTATAATTAATAATCTAAAGCGATTTGTCACGTTTACATAGTTTAGACAGTTTATCATCATTATGCTTTAATATATATTTAATTTCCTAAAACCACACACCAAAAAATATACGGACAGAAAAACTAAGAGAATCAGGACTGTACTGTTACGAGTGTTTTATTACTTATTTTGATCTTCCAAATTGTAATATTGAGAGTTTATAGAGTAATTTAAAGACATCAGTTATGCGATTCTAAAGTGATATGATATAGGTGTAGTTTTATACTACAATTCGTTGCATATTAAATATGAAAGTAAATGTAATTTTTAACGTATATTTAGCTGTAACACATGCAATGTTTGGTGTTAATATTTATCACGTTATTACATTTTACATCATTCTTAAACATACATTCTGCAAATAAATATTTGTTTACAAGATTATATGCGAGGGAAGAATTTCATTTAAGCTGCAGCCATTGTTAGAATATCCAGGATAAACAAACACACTAGTATTATTCGGCATGCATGACAAAGTAACTTTAATTTTCCTGTCTTTTATTTTTACCTCAAGTTTATTTAGTATATGAGAATTATTTTGCCAGATTATTAAAAATGCATTATAATGATATGTGTACGTACATTCTTTAATTATTTATCAATTTTGAAATTAGCGTATTACGTTTAGAAATAATACATTATTTTATTAGAAATACATTGTGGAAAATAAGTAATTTACTAGTTTGAGAAAATTATGTATTCCTGAGTTTATTAAATACTAACATTTATCTACTTTGACCTAAGACCTATTTATTGTTTACTCTGTTTATTTATTTATTATCACCATTATAAAAATCTTTTCCTAAACATATTATGCAATCTTAAGCCTATTAATCTATGTGTTATTATTATTAGAGATATCTTACCAGAAACTCGGTATTCAATTTTAAGACAGATATATACTAACAGTATTTCGTACTGCTACACAGTGCATCTTTCAAACGAATATACTTAAACGAACAACCAATTTAAAAAATGAAACCTTGTTCAGAATGTAGATCAATGTAGATCTTTAAAGTATGAGATAAAAAATATGACAACAGCTAATCGTTTTCAAAGTTGTCATAAATATAAAAAAGAATAGTCCTTAATCATCATTTAATTCAAGTTGAAGTATCATCAGTGGGAGAATATATGTGTTTAAAATATACATAAAGTGTAACCTAAAATGGCACATAATACTTATAATATAATTAACATAATCATTTCATACAAACCATAGCTAGAAGAATCTGTGAAAAATGTGGTAAAATTTGATTCCTGGAGTATTCAAAATTCTATCAGGGATGGTTTTGATGTTTTGGAATACTTTAAAATATGATTATTTGCTTTTTCTGCAGAAAGAATGTTACTTTTAAGAGTTTACTAATCACTCACAGCTACATAATAAAAGTTAAGAATTCCCGAAAAAATAGGGGCTGGAATCTATTGTGTAATAAAAACTTCGAGAGTATACTACCTCAGATTTAGTGAACTCTATAGAAAACAGGCTTTTGGAAAAAATGTTTAGATTTCTCTTATGAAAAAAATCTATTCTAATGTTTCGGCTATTGCACTGTAAGAATTTGCTTTTTTTAGCATCTTTCTTCTAATATATCAAAATACGTGTGCAGTTTAATTTAGTCGATAAAATCCCTTCCGATGATTTATTGCGTTTTAGAGTGAGATAAAATCTAAGTAAAACCTGGCCACATCATTTACAACGTCAAAGACGTCCTTATGCCGTTTGAAAATGGATGGACAAGAGTGATATTACTGGCAGATCTCTTACCTAACTTAACCTGTGGTGTACAACATTATGAGATCAGCGGGAGGTTTCCAACCTGTGTTATGACGCCATAAACATCTGTCCGGAGCGTGACGCTACATCATTAAGGCATCCTCCGCTGGTTCTGGTCGTAAAAGGCATATAACAACTGTTTGTGTTGAACCCACGTCATTCAATACTATAGCGTGGGTAGAAACATAACTAAGTACAGAAAATTCAAAATATTGCGATTAAATAAGTATTAAGAACTTTTAGTGTCATACGGACTAAATTTTACATTATTTTATTGCGTATATAGTATGAAACGAGCTAATAATAAAAAATACGGATTTAATTATGATTTATAAGCAATGGGTTATAGTTTTTAAGGTATTTAAACAGTTTCTGAGGAGAAGTTGAAAGTAGAAATATTCATACCGCATCATTCTGCCAGCGTAATAAATAAATAAAACAAACAATTCTGTCAACAGTTAGTATGTTTTCTTTTTATTTATTAAAAATGAGTTAGCAAGTACAATTTATGGATAGCCTGTATATACATCATGTTTATAAATTTTTAAGTAAAATCGAAAATGAATTTTAGTAACTTTCATTACAAATTTCATAATTGACGTAATAATTAACTTAGAAAGGTGTTATGTTAATAGTAAAATGTATTATTATGCAAATCAGTAAGTTTTAGCGAAAAAATAAACTCAATATACGAATTAAATTAGTTGTTCTGTTGTAATAATCTTCTGTATTCAACAGTATAGTTTCTGTAAATAAAAAGTGGCTATAAAATTAAACGTTTTAGTTAGTGTAATTACATCTTGATCCAGTTGCAGGAAGGAATCAGTAACTTGTATCAACAAAAGCCATCACCAGTTTTGTCGATTAAGATCATAACTTGAAAAGTATGATTTTGGTAGTGTTTCTTTTATTATTTAAAATTGTAAATATATATAAGTTATATATATACATATATATCCGATTGAAAAATATTACATAGGCCTTTTACAATTTTTAATTCCTCGGGATTTCTATTACAACCCAACATCCTGTTTCGTGCAATTATTAACGTAATTGCTTAAAAACTGCATGCTTATGATGAAACAGATTTATTAAAAGTTTTCAGTTAAAGTGTTGTGGCCAGAGAGTTTCACCTACCTTGTGTCAACTCTGTGTGAGCCTGATTAGATTGATGAACGCCTTAAGCTAACAGTAGCTATAAACTGAGTTTCGAGCCTGGTTGTGTTGCGATGTGTACAATAGTTGAACAATCAGCCGTACTTGGCCGGTCCAAGTCTAGATGTAGGAGTAGGAGTGTTGATTGTGCCGGATTGATTGTAACGTCCCCTGATTGCCCACAGACCAAGTTGCCTGATTGAACCGAATAACTCGGTGGCCTGTTGGTGGCTTTGGTTTACATCCACAGTCTGGGCCACCAATCTTGTTGTTCTGGAGTAGGATTGAACAAGACACTTAAATATGTCTTAATTTGATAAGGATAAGCACAAAACTTAGTTTTTAATGAAATTGATACAGGAATTTATGTTAATAAAAGTCATTTACACTGCAAGCTGGTGTTGGTCAGGGTTAATATTAGAGTGTATAGAAAGAGTTAAACACAGAAAAAGAAACTTTTATTGTACTACAGTACTTTTTAGCTTGAAAAATTAAAAACAAATTTATTCAAATATAAATAAAAATGACGAATCTGTAGATAGAGATACGGAAATTCCTTTATTTTAGCCGAACAGCCACTCTTCATATGGTTGGATAACGCTGATTTAACTTTCATTTAAGGGCGTGACAGTTGGCTTTAATTGTCATAAATTTAGCAAAATATTATTAATGTTATACGTTTAATGTTGTTGATTCTTTGTTCCACGTTTTTCCATTTATACTCCCATCAAAACTAGCATAGCTGACGATGATTTTTCTAAAGTGTAATTGTTCACCATTTTGTGGAAAACTACAATCATTTTACATAGATAACCCAGATGCTTGTATGATAAATAACTTCAAACAAACAGAAAATTGAATATGGTTATCCAATAACCTCTAGCCTTCGGATGGTCTGCTTGAATATGTAGGAAAATAATTAATGTTTACTTGTAGTTTATTTCAGGAAAGGATTCATTATGATATCATGGATACACAAGAATGAAAAAGTAATAAATTATTTGTAACGTTACTGAAACAAAATTCTCTTATTCCCTCAAAAACATTGTACATTTCACGCAACTAAACTCAATGTTAGTTTTTTAGTTAAAATTTAGAATTCTTGATAATGCAAGTGTCAAATTTATATTAAAGTATTTTAAACATGACAATTTTATATTTGAAATTTTACAATATTCATTGGGGTAATGCTTACAGTTTTTACTTGCAATATATAGGTTTCTTAACAACAACATTTTACCAATGATTAGGTCCCATTTATATTATACTCTTTGTTTAACTTTTATATTATGTTTCAGGTAAGATTGAAGTAGATATTACTGATGATTGGTGAGTAATAGTACTAATACATTCTACATAATTTAAAAATATCTAAATATTTTTAAGATTTTTATGTTACTCCTAAACACCTCTTGATGTTTTGTGAATATTATAGCCTACATAAGTTTGATGTTGCTAGGAAAATGTATTTAAATGATTTTAAAAAGCAGTAAGTAAAAACAATGTTTTAATATTATTTTAAAAGGCCACCATATTCAACAATATTAGTTCTACTGATTGCAACAGATTTTTGCAATTTTTATGTAATGCTTAAAATGCTTTCCACTTTTAAATTTGCTTAGCTCAATGGCAGGGATACAATTTTACAAGCAGAATGCTCACTGCCGAATAGAATACTGTAACGCACCAGTTTCAAGTGATAAATTCACCACTGATGACAGGCCTGAACAATGTGGTCACGAAAACTTGTTTTGGACTGCGTAATAAATTAGTTTTCCCACATATTGCCTCGGTGTAATACATTTTTTATAAATAATAGGATATGTCGAATATTTACACAAGACTTCTTAAATGTAAATTCACTTTTCATAGCACTCGAAACCTCAACTAAAATCTGTTGAGTGCTTCGACTGTGCAACATCTTTATTTTCCTCAATTCCTCAACGAAATACACACCTGCCCATAATTTTTATTGACATAATTATAATAGAACGATTCATAAAATCTTTCCTGTGGGTATAAAATGCATATTTGAATTATCTTTAGTTATCCACCGAAACATAATTTTACCAGCATGCAGGAAGCGAATTACCAAGCCCTTCCTGTTTATTTATCACTTCCGGTTCCTAAAACACCACGCCAGCCACAACCGCGTTAATCTTTACTTATAAATTCAACTTGTTAAGTTAGAGAGTGGCTGATTTATATATATTAATAATATTCTGTTAGTGAAATTCATCGGGTTACGATATGTTACAGTAAAATATTAATTAATTGTAATATACAACTGAATTACTCTATTGACCTCAATAAAACTGTAATGACATTGAATAAGCGTAATATTTGTGTTCTTTACTTTGTTTATTTATGGAAAAAATCTATAACTGCCTTGCCTGATGAAGTATGATCTTTATCGTGTGAATTATTATGGTGCCTGTTTCAAAATAAGGGAATGATGTACCAAAGATGTGTTCATTAAATCATTTATACTGTAATGGAAATTGAGAAAACTCTAGAGAGAAGATTAATTTGAGTTTTTTCTACTAACTCGAAAAGTACTATAATTGAATTATTAAACAGCCACTTATAGTTTGTAATTTATAAACCTGTCATGATATGACTATGACATAAAATATATTATGTTATAATTGTATTAAATCTTTAATTTTAGTAATAACCTACAGTAGGATAACGTTAGCGAAGTCCATCATTTAAGGAGCTGGAAATGTTGTTTATGTCTGAGTGTCTGTAACCGCGATATCTCGAAAGGGAATTAAAGCGGAAGACTTCATATTTTTTTATAAAGCTTAATTGCTAAATAAACAAAATCGTATTCGATGACTATTCTTTAATGGTAAAGAATTTTCTTTTCGGACACACAATTTTCCCCTGAGTTTGAAAATTAGGCAATTCATAATATTTCCCTAATAGCTTTTATTTCAAGCAGTACTGCAGAAAAAAGTGAGTATACTGTATATTCTCATAGCACTTATATTATTGATTTATGATACTTACACCAAGTATTGTTGCCTTTAAGGCACAATCCATGTTCAGGTTTTTCATCGCACGAAGTAAATATTCTCCTTATATTGCTGATTTCATGGCTTAAAGTTCTATTGTAGCATTTTTCTTGATGACTAGATCATAAAAGATTTGATTTTTATCAATAACATGTCCAGTTAGCTAGCCTTTGCCACCAATCTTTTCCATCGGAGAGAATTTCTTTTCAGTTTATAAGCGCTCACCAGAAACATGCTGTGGCATTCAATAGCACAGAAAGTATTGATCATCTAGTATTTATTTTCAACATAATAAATAGTTAAACGCAAACTTGAGCACTGTATGAGTGCTGTCTCAAAAAATTAAAACAAAATTAAGGTTAGTTTTAAGCATAATGTATTAGATACTATTATAAAAAGGACATTTTGAACTACCAAATACTGGCATAAACCAAAAACTAATTTTAATCCAATTTCAAAGTAGGCTATTTAATTCTAAGATGGTGTACTGTATGTTCAGCCATGAGACTTGGCTGATATTTATTAAAAGTTATCACTAAGTAGTCTGTTACGATACTTTTCTGGATGTTCGATGGATGTAATTTTTTTGTATGATATCTCAAGAATGAAATAGGCTGTAGGTTTAAAATATTACATTATAAAACATCATCGAATCATGATACACGACTCGAACACAAGTATGATGCGGCATACCCCTATAAACAATATTGTTAAGCACGGTTTTAGTCTTTAAAAAGTCTGTATAATAAAACATACTTCAACCAAATTTTTAAATTATTATTGTTTTTAATAAATAAATTATTTGCAATATTATAATGACAGTGTTTTATATTAAGACAAATCAATTTTATAACAATTATAATTATAGAATGTATATAATTTATTATTTCTTAAAACAAGATCGTAAAATACGTCACACGTTGTGTTCGGGTAGACCAGAGACACCGGCTGACAACAGCAGCATACTTGTGCTGAGGCGTGCTCTATCAGCATCTCGTACGCTGACGTGCATTTCTCGTCGTGTCGTTCATTTATAGCCTTTGTTTAACACTTGCTATTTGGTACTATGAGTTGACTGTAAATAAACCTTATTACTCAGTGAATCAACAATGGAATGATTTTTAAGAAATAGATAATAGCGTATTTTTATGTATATTACACAAGTTAAACAAGCCGTTTAATTGGTACTGAACACTGTAATGCAAACATCATACAGTTTACAGCATATTTGCGTAGATGTTTACACATTGTTTTTCAAAATTGGTTTATTCGTAAAATGGTACAGTTTAAAGTTATAAACGAGAGACACAGCAATAAAGAAAAAACAGACATTGGACTGACATTTAACAAAACCTATGACTCATGAGGCTGGAAACATTTAACTTTTGCCTGTACGAACGATATATCGAAAATTAATTAAACTATATAGGTACTTAAGTTTTACATAAAGTTCAGATAGAATAATTATGAAAACCCCTGAGATAAATGGTAGCACATGTCACCTCATTAATTTATGCTAAGCGGTAAAGAAAATTATTTACATCAGTCTTATTGATACTCTTAATGGCATTTATATGAGAATTTATTATGAAACATATTCATAGAGTAGAATGAAAACTATGACAGTGTAAAATCGATGTTAAATTAGATGACTAGATTTTATTTCACCGTACTCTAGCTAAGTAATATCCCATCTAGATCCCTAGAACTATTGTTATTTTAAACACCGCTATAAAAGAATATAACTCAATAAAAAATAATTAGAATGTATTAAGTGGCAAGACATCCTAAGGAAGATTTTATCTGTTTCGCAGTGCAGTTTTTTTATTAATTTCTTTTCTATATGACGGTACGTCTGTCTATCCACCCGCAGTGCACCTCGAGAGATAGTTGAGTTATACATTTGAAATTTTTCTAGCAAGCTCAGCGAAGCCTGTTCCGCGACACGTGATTTTGGCGTACAGTTAACTTGTATCATAAATAACTATATTTTATTTATTTTAAATAGTTACATTGTAATGAAATATAAATAGCAGAGAACTTTTTACTTATCTGTATTGCTAAAAGGTGCACACTAAGAACTGGTCTTCCATAATTCCCCAACCAGGACACGTCCACTGATATCTGTATTACTATTAGGTGCCCACTCATCACCGGTCTTCCATAATTCCGCAACCAGGGCAATGCGCTTTGACATGCAAGAAAACGTCTACTGATATCTGTATTACTAATAGGTGCGCTCTAAGAACTGGTCTTCCAAAATTCCCCAACCAGGAAACGTCCACTAAAATCTGTATTACTATTAGGTGCCCACCTAGCACCGGTCTTCCATAATTCCACAACCGGGGCAATGCGATTTGACATGCAATAGAACGTCAACTGATATTTCTATTACTAATAGGTAGGCACTTAGAACTGATCTTCCAAAATTCCCCAACCAGGAAACGTCCACTAAAATCTGTATTACTATTAGGTGCCCACCTAGCACCGGTCTTCCATAATTCCGCAACCGGGGCAATGCGATTTGACATGCAATAGAACTTCAACTGATATTTCTATTACTACTAGGTAGGCACTTAGAACTGGACTTGCATAAATCCCCAACCATGCTTCATGCTCAGACAAACAACAGTACGTCTAAACACTATAAGGTTATTATTTTAAAAGTAAAAAACACCCAAAATACTTTATACTTAACTATACACTTCCATTATATTTTTTATCTAAATATAAATATATAATTTTTAATGCGTGTAATATTATTTATAGTAACGCTATTTTTGTTAGCGAAGTTGCACTAAAAGACTATTATGTGTAATTAAATTAGGCCTTTCATGTATATGTTACATAGGTTTATTGCTCTCAAACCGTTTCATAACTGCCGTATAAGGCAACAATTGGTATTCAGGAAAACATTCAAATGCACTTAAACTGTCCTGGATTCCAAGACTGCAACGTGAATGTGCTTGAGCGTATGTAAATATATATGATTTTGTGAGAATAAAAGTCTATTTGCAAGAAAGTGGCATTCTATTCCAAGTTTGAAACATAATAAAGCAACAAGAGCAAGCTTCTAATTTTAGCAGTAACATTCTTTCATCTCAACAAATTTAATGTGCTCAATTTATTTCTGGAGACCACTTACCCTTAGGTAACTATTTCCTACAATACTTAAAACGCATGATTTGAGGTTCAGAGTAAGGAATTATAGCGAGTTATACCAAGTATAAAGGGGATTAATCTATTTCATTTCAGTGACTCAAGCAATACTACGAGATGGCAATAAATGGTATTTTTTAATTAACATAATTAAAGCTAAACTAACAATTAGGGTCATTGGTCATTAATACACTGAAGCCAATTTATTTTTCGACATGTAAATAAATTCGATAGTTTCATATTTTGCTTATAAATATGAAATATTTTATACTTGGGTCATGTAGTTTGTGTTTAACAAAACCAATCAATAGCGTAAGCACGGCTCACAGCAGACGACCGCCCCTCCCTTTACCACACACTGTCCATTATTGCCTTGTCATGTGGAGGTATTTACAGTTCATTTTAAATTGTATTCCTTATAAACTTTGCTTTAATTAGCCTTCATAGTTTTAATAGATTAAAGAACAGTATAGTATATGGTATGAGTAAAAGTAATAACAGTATATGAAATTTCGTATGAGTTTTAAAACACAAAAGCTCATCAGAATTTATCTTCTTTCTTGTATTGTTGACGTGACAACGTCTTAAATTAGGTTGCGGCTCGGAGTCACTCATGAAAAAGTGTAACGCCCGGTAACGTTACGATGCCCGTCCAGTGGGTCCGCCGCACGGGATAAAGCAGATAACTGTGGGTCCGCCGCACGGGTTAAAGCAGATAACTATGTTTATTCGTGAAAAATGTGGAGTGCTTAGATTCGTCATTTACAACAACTACAACAATAAAAGGTAAATAATTGTACACTGATACTTCATTATCGTAAACTATGATTGATTGATTAATTGTTAGATTGACACAAAAGTTGAGAAACTGAGTTTATAGGTTATGTCATACTATTGACAAATGTTCATAGTGTTAAGTAAAATTATTAGTTTAAATCACTCTGCAATCAATCGTAATTCAGTCGATTGAGAAGAAACAGCGCGTATTGCTAGTCAAACATTTAAAATAACAAATTATAACCTCTAACCTGTCATAACAGTGCGACCAAACAAACGAACTAAACCGACCAATCACCACGCGCGGAGTTAGAATTTAACTGTGTTTAGCAAGAATTTCAAATTCCAATTTTAGTAAATGTTTTATTCAACTTTACCATTTACAATAAAAATAATTTCAAATTATGTACATTGTTTTAGTAAACAAAATATATTTCTATAGTTAAAATTTGTGCAATTCTTATTTTCATTCAATTCCTTGTTCCTATTGTGCAATTTAATAATATTCATATCAATAAATATTCTACCGAGAAAAAGACGTTGTCTCGTAAAATCTTCGCCCGTAAAACCGACTTTACAGGCAACCATAATTTTTTTATTATTTGTTTCTTATCCAGATTTACAATTAAATCTCGTTTTGTATGTTGTATATTTAATAGTATAGGTAAAATTTTCAGAATGTAGTAAAAGTGTATTGATAATACGATTAGTGTAATTCATGCTATAGAGGGTGTTCATTTGAACACTTAAAACTCATATTAAAAAACTTATAGCCCAAGTATCAAAATTCCCCCACTGGTTTCCATGACTATAAAAACAGGATCAGCGCTGAGTACAGACGCTTAACCTGAGAAACGTTTAGAAAGGTTGGACAAGAATTTTAAAATAGGTTTTTTCGCTTAAACAACAATGGCTACCAATTTGAAAATTTTATTTGAAGTTTACAAAGGATTTACAACATTATTCAGTGGGGAATTGTGTTGTTATTAGCAGTAGAACAATAGTTTGTAGACTAATAATAGTTATGTAAGAAATTACATTGTTGGCTGCTCATACCAAAAGGCTTGTCATTTTTGTGAGTTTCAATTTGAGATTTCAGAAGGTATTAGTCACCATTTCAAAAATTTTGGCTGTGGGTACGGGTGGAATGAGGGTGAGCACCGCCATTTTGAAAATATACTTTTGTTCCCCCAGTTAGTAATATACACTCCCGTTTACAGAATTTTAATACTTGGGCTATAAGTTTTTTAATGAACGAGTTTGAAGTTTTTAAATGAACACCCGGTATATTAAGAATGAATTAGCTCTAAACTTGAATTCTTTAATCACTGTCACTAAGGGAGCTGCAAAATTCCTCTTATATTTGTATGTCTGTTCTTCTACAGGTGACTCTGTTTTTCTCTGATATATCAAGAACGGGTTGAGGAACCATTTATTTAAAGACAGCGTTGTGTTTGATGATGGACTTGACTCTTGATGGACTTGACTCTTGATGGACTCGGCTGAGTATTTGCGTAGGCTTACTATCCGTAAAATATTTATAGAGATATTTTAATCTATAGAATTTAAAGTTTACATGATGCTTATAAAGTGTTGTGAATTTATACATACACAAAACTAAATTCCATGATGGTTCGTGTCCATCCATGGGATTTGGATGAATTTAGTTGAATATTATCACTCAATAGGCTGGTAAAATTATCTTATGTTTGGCTGCGGGCTATAAAATGTTTTCTGTCCGATTGTCCACGAATTTGTCTGTCCATAGGGGAAGACTCTCAGGAATAGAACGATATGCGTACTTGATATTTTGCATGCCTCTTTAGCAGTTTAGTTTTTTACCTTGCATATGGTTTTCAGTACTTATATCTTTTGAAAAACCGAATATACGCATGCTCTGCTATGATGATCAAGATAACAAAGTGTTCAACTTAAAGGGTTATGTAAAAAGAAATGATAGATGTAAGACTCCAATCTATTTTGATTTATAAAACACCTTAGAACTGTAATAACTCTAGTATAGTTCTATATAAGCATCTTGAACTGAAGCATGAATTCTATAACTTTGAAGGGGCATAACAATTGTTTACGGCAAAACTTATTCACATATATGCATTTTTATTTACTTAAATCCATGCACAAGTAGTGCGTCATATTACTTATCTTTAAACCTCATTTGGTACTATAGTTTTCATTGATTTTAACTTAATCTGTAACTTGCCATCCAGACATATAACATTTTCATCCAGACAGTGTCTGGAATAATAATAAGATAATAGCAAAGGTACGAAAACAAATAATTGTCAGTAACGTACAATTTCTCTTTAGGTCGTTGTCTCATAGCTACTTATTAATAATCCGTTCACACTATGAATTTGTTATTTTACAGGCTTTCATACAGTTTTGTGTAAGTACTAAAGCCTCAGAACTAAAGAATAATTTAAAAACAACCAAAAAAATATAATGATATGTACTACTAGGCATAATAAGAGTATCTTGTTTTGAATATTTGTAAACAGCAATTTCTTTAGTTTTCTAGCATAGCTCACTGATATTGTATTGATATTATATTTATATAATATATACTGAAAACTATACGTTTTAGGAAATGTCATCAAACACCATAAAAGTAAGAATGGACATGCTAAGCACACTATTGTTCAATAACAGTTCCCTCTTTTCCTAAATGTTTAAAAACCTAAGCATATATAAACCAATAAATATACTTACACCAGCATATTTTCTGTGTCTTATTTGTCCGCAATGGTAAGTTAGTAGAAATAGGTAATCTTTCCGATGTGAGGGTCCATCTTAATGACCAATCTGCATTATATAAGTACATTGCCTGGTTTTTCTTGAAATCGAAAGGAAAGTTCTACTATGGAAGAAATTTATCGTCATCCATAATAAATTAGTTAGATGTCGGAATAGGAGGATTTCAAAAGTATTCAAATAATAAGTGATTTTAACTTGAATTCTATTTATTGTTGTTTGTTACGCTTAAAGTCAACCGTAAGGCATGTAAATAAATGTTAAATAAGCGTCATGTAACCATAATATACAAATCCTAAAATTAGTTAGCTTTTGGTTTAATTATCTAAATATTATTTAACTATTATTTATGTGTCTGTTAATCGGTTTATGTGTATGAAAGCTAAAAAATCAAGCTTCTGATACCTCTTTCCGTTTCGACCTCCCCCTAAACTAACGCGGCTGACAATTTATTTATTGTTAGGGATAATTCTTCATCGATTCTAATAAAAAGTAAATTACAGCTCTGTCTATTGCCATTTGGTAGTATAAAATACTTTAATATTTCAAAATAATATATATATATAATTATTTTTAATTGTTATAAAGTTTATATTGCTTTTAAAATTTCTCACTAAATACCGGTTATATCTCTGACCTTCAGCATCCCTCCTCTGGCCACTTTAACATTTAATGACTAAAACTGCGAAAATAACAGAGTCCATTAAAATAAGCATTATGTGTAACATTCATGTTATTTCATAATAGGTACTTGAAATGAATTGGCATAAAAATTACACATTATGTACTGGAGTGCAAATGCTGGGGGCAGTTATACGATATGCATGGTGGCGTATATAATGTGTATATAGGATTGATATATTGAGTATTTTATAATTTCTTTCTGATGTTTAAACTTTACAAAATACAAAGTACTGAATTACAATTTATAATAATAACTAATAATAGAAAAATTTTAATTATTCACAATTATAATTTCAACTAAGTATGGAAATATTAGGTACATTTCAACAGTAGTTAAAATATCATTACTTAGTATTTTTGTATTAAAATAATATCAACTTACACATGTGTGAAAAGGAATTGTTGACCAAAATAAAAATGCTAGAACAACGCTGAAATAATAGGTCCAAGAGAAGTTCTAAAACGCTTACAGACCACAACCCAAGTTCTGCCCAATAAAGTTGGAAGCGCATTCCAAGTTTGTAACAGATGCGACTTGGGATCGTTCAGCTCCAGCATGTTAACTTCGCTTGGACTACTTTGGTTTTTTGTGGTCTCGTTTACCATCTGACAGTCAAAAGCCAGTTTTAATTCGCCATTATCTGCTCAAAGGCTAATATGGATTGATATACATTTTAAAATATATTCCTTCCTGTATATTTTTGATTGGTTGATAATAATTAAACTAAGAACCAAATATCTAATTATTTTAAGGTGTGTATGCTGTATAACATCATTCTATTTTCAAGAATATATTGAATTAAAACAAATTTTCGTGCTCAACAAACTGTAAAAACTATTAATGCTAGGAATCACACATGTTGATTATTTTTAGGCATAAAACACATTGATTATCAAAGACTTCAACAAACAAGTTTGAGTTTTCTTTACAAATTAAAAGTAGAAAGTTAAAATTAGTAATATTTGAACACTGGTCATAACAATAGGTATATAAAACGAACTAGCAGCTAACTAACTTCATTTCAGTTTCACCAATTTTCTTACTAATCCGTCACACGATGATACACATTCGAATGCGAAATTGCGGTCTAAGGCACTACTCTCGGACACAAGAGTTAGCCTTAGAGTCACGAGTTCGATTGCCGTGCCTGATGTGGAGGATTTTTGCGGTCTGTTTATTGTCAGTCAGTGGTCTTTGATTGACTGCTTGTACGAACTACACATGTTTTACGTGTTGACATACATGATTGAAACTTTGAGCTCTGTGGAAAAAAATGGTGGTAGAACCCACTTTGGTTGGTTGGCTTGGAAAGAAACCGATACGGTCATTGTAATCTTGTCTAAAATTTACCATACGCTAGACACTCTTTTTGCATAATATTATTTACTATAAAAAATCACTCATTTTGTGACATTTTATTTATTGTCAGACGTTCGTTAGTAACACCCATAATAGTAGCATTTATGTTATATATAATAAAATCACCTAAAACTATCTCATTTATAGAGGAAGTCAAATTTCAATTATGTAATTTTTTTAATTTGATAATTATTTAATCATTTTTGTGTAGAGACTATAGTTTTGTTAAAAATATTAACTTCTTTAAATCGGTTTAAACAAACTATTTACATTTATAAGGAAAGTGATGTATGATAAATTTTGATATAAATGTTATATAAAATAAATGGGGTTATTGTATCTTTGTCCAAGAGCCGGCTTTCTTGGCGGTTATATTGATATTTTCACCATGAGAACAATGTGAAAATTGCCAGCACTTTTACAACCTTAATTTTGATGGAAAATGAATGTACATATCTATCTTTAAAGATATAATCCATACGCGTCCAAACGTGGTTTTAAATATTTTTATTGGTGTTTCATAAAACATTTTTAAATATTTTTTTATTTATCGTTTGACTAACAAACAATTACAAAATTTAAATAGAAACTAAGAATGTTTTGGATGTAGATCAGTTACCACTTTAAAATGAGTCACAAATAATAACGGGATATATGTTTTAGGTTTATTATTAGTCTTATAGGATACAACTCAAAAGTGCAGTCGACTCCTAACGTGCAAATTACAAAACTACGTATATAGACCACACTTGTCTGTTTAGTATATTTTAGGGCTTTTTTTTCATAACTTATAAATTGAATATCCCTTTTTATATATATTTATGCCCCAAACACATTTGAATTAAGACGTATAAAAATAATCAAAGACAATGTATTTTTACTACAGTATAAAAATTAACAATGTTTGAAATATAACATTATATTTTAACTCAAATTTTTGCATAAATGATTTCAATTTATCTAAAAATACAATATTGTAGTTTTTGGATGAAGTATCAGAATGCAACATTCGTATTGATCGTAAGCTCCATCACTCGTGGAAGACTTGGAGCAGCAGGAAGGGCTTCTCTTACTTTAGAGTTCACGTATTCAAGAGACTTAAATATCCAATTAATAATCTTTTTATATAAAATAGATAAATAGGATAAAGTGTTTTATTATTATTGTCAGTCTTTACTAAATATTGAATTTTTAATTAAATGTTGTAATTTATTTTATACTAGTAACTATTTTTTATTATTTTGCAACGATATTAGGAGCAACTAGGTTTCAAGCGGCATGGGATTTTAGTATTGATATAGTGTTTTATAAAAATTATAACAAAATTACCGTGCTCGGACAAATAGTGAGAATAATGAGTTATTACTGTGCTTTTTGGATAGTGAAATAGCTTATTCAGGTTCTCATGAAAACGTTTTCGTTCTTCGCTTTCAGAGCTCCTGTCACCAGTTTTCCTCTAAACTTAAACATTCACTAATATATGCTAGATAAAGAAAACACTAATTACATTAAATGTGAATAAAGTTTAGGTGAAAGTGATTACATTAAATGCATAGCTTAATATGACACTTATCATTCTAAAAAAGGAATTAAATACTACCCTTTGGTTAGAAAATGTTGATTTTTTCAATGTTTTCTTTTATTCAAAATTTTTCAAGTTATAAATATTATTTTTCTTAATTTGGAATCATTATAAATTATTGAAAACTTCGATTCGCTGCAAATTCAACCGAACTTATCTAGAATCTGGTTTCGGTCAATTATTGAAAATTACAAACCATACGAAAGAAACATGGTGTAATGATGAATCGAATATAATGGTGTAATGTATAATGGTATAATTAATTGTGTACAATAAGTAGATAATTGTACAATTGACATTTTTAGGTTAAAGACCCTCAGTATAGGCAATTGTAACGTACATTGTCACGTAAATTAAGCAAAACCATCAGAGAGAACATGGTGGAATTGTAGAGGCTAGTGTAATTATATCACCGAATGTACGGCCTTTTATCATTAGGGTGTCTTTATAAACAATTGTAATTAGAGTGTCACCTTTTGTTCATTTTCAAAACAGCACAAACTGTCCAGGGACAACGTGGTGTAATGATCGCCGCTACTGTAATTATGTTGCTGGGTGTACATCATTACACAGGCACCATAATGTACATTACTATGTCTTTATAAACAACCGTTAATTACAGTGTCACGTTCCAGTTCATTGTAAATCAGCAGATACTGCCAGAGAGGACGTGGTGACTTGATCGAGGCTAGAGTAATTATGTTGCAGTGTGTACATTATTGTACAGACGGCATTTATACATTAGCGTGTCTATATAAGCAACCGTAATGACGTCAGTTAGGACAAAAGTTTCAGTTAGTTGTTATTTACCAGAAACTGCGAGATAGGACGTGGTGCTATGATCGAGGCTAGTGTAATTCTCGTATATCTGAATGTACAATATAGTACAGACTACACTTTATATATTAGTGTACACTGTACGAAATTTTTTATGCATAGTATATGTAATGAAGAATATACATTTTTAATAAAAATTTCTATAGATGAATTTGTAATCAAATAATTTCATTTCACATTTTATTAATACAGATTAAGTATAATTAATACTATTATCCAAACGATTCATCTGGAATCTGCATTTAAAATAGATAATGTAATACAAATTGAATAATAAATGTTCAGCTATTATATGTCTGAACACACACACACACACACACACACACACACACACACACACACACACACACACACACAACACACACACACACACGTACGCACGCACGCAGGCACGCACACACACGCACGCACGCACGCACGCACGCACACACACACTTTTGTATATGTGTATGTTAGTTAGTTTAAAAAAACTTTAAAATTAGCGTGTAAAAACATTTACTAACTATTTTAATTGTAGCAAGTAAATATATTTTTTATCTACACAAGGAAACTATACAAAATCTTACATACGTTAAATCAGTCTTCAGTTCTTTTTATGATAAAACTATCGAATTTTATACGGTTTGTGGGTGTGTTTCTTTGTTCTTACGAGAGTTTCCTTGTTTTGCTTCACCAGCAGATTACTAAAAACACAAAATATGTTCACTAGGTAGGTATCTTTAATCCTCTTCACACAATTGTAAAATTTTTTCTACGTTTATTAATTTTCTTGATAATATTAGTGTGTTGTATTCCATGTTTAGAAATTTTGATGAAGACCTTGATGTCTTTAATGAGTAGAGGTTATGCCTCCTCTAAGGGTGTAAAGGGCGCCCAGGCTGAATAAGAATACTTGACACGCGCATAAAAGCTGTATTCAACATGTTACTGTATAACGAGCAAGGTGAATAGAGAAGCTGTTAGTAAACAAAACCCCTACCGCTAGAGATAGCAGTATCTAATTATGTAGGTCAGGATGTGTTGATATCATTAAGCGAAGTTGACACGTTCATTAATATATTAGCCAGCATAGTAACCACTTAGTTCCTGGAGAACTGTAATGTTCATTTCTATGAAAGGGTGGAAATATTCTGATAAAACTATATGCATACATTCTATTGAAATACTTATTTAGGTATTTCAAACTTTAAAATAAATGTTTGTTATCATTGTAAAGCTTTTAATATGTACTCGTACACGTATAAATTAAGTATGTAACCACATATCAAATAGAATATTATCGGGAAACACGATAACTCACATTAGTACCTATTACGCATGTTACTGTTTTTCCATTTGCCATAATGGATTTAGCCAACCATTAACATCTACGGATTGGCTAGAATTGGAAAAATTATAATTCTCTACAAAACAGTTTAATATCATTTCCTACAATGACCAAATTGATATAATATGATAGTAAATAGTAAATTCTAATGCAACTAAACCACATACCATTTGATTACTTTTCATTACTGTTTAAATAAATGTTTGGCTGGTAATACTAAATATTTTATGACAAAATAAACTCTTGACGAGCGTATGTAATTAATTTGATAATAAAAATATAATTATTAGGTTTGCGTTGTATTTCACCTAGTCTTACCATTTTTTGCTCATACAGATAAAAGCATTTTTTTAAATCACACAAACTTACAACCGATTATTGACACATGACTTTTCAGATCCAGAAGATGCAGAATTGGATGATCCGTTTGGAGTTATGAATGACTCCCATTACTTTGTAAATTAATTAAACGCATTATTAAACGCTTTATTGAGCCCAAACAATGTTCAAAATGTTTTTTATTTATTTATTGCATTCAAGTAGCTAGTTTATTGAACATGAACCTAACTGAACAAAGATGAATTGTTTTCTAATTTCCACTAAATTTAGATTTTTTAATTCGTTTATTATATTTTTTTTATTCTGTTGGACCTGAAAGTAGTCTATGCCTCTAATATGTAAGCGATGAAGATTCTGATCTCAGAAAAAATCTCACTTCGAAAAGCAGTATATAACCTTCTTTCTTGACATAGAAAGAGGGTTGTTTTAGCAGCCTTCTAATTGCAACCTTCCATTAGTCCTATGTATATTTTCAAATAATCTTTATCGACTTTCTTATTGCTCAAAACCCATTAAAATGAATACTACATGGTATATGAAGATAAATCACTAATAATAGGTAGTGTTAAGGCCTATAAGGTAGATAAAGGTTTTAGGTTACGAATGACATAAGTACTAGGCTTCTATGACAATAAAAAAGGACGTAATATTGTGTTATTCTTAGTTGTAAAACTTAACTAACAAACTTACAAATAAGCAATGAAAATCCAAACAGGAACTTTTATAAGCTACTTTTGTCAATAAATCATGGAGGGATATAACCTATTAATCAAGCTCACATGAAGTCCCGCAGCGAGTTGGCCCAGGACCAAGGAAGTTCTCAAGGACGAGCAACTTTTGTCGCCAACTACAGGTTGCTTAGTTACTTCAAACACTATAATGGAACATGGTGGCTTGCTGCTTTTTACGAACTCGTCTCTGTATCACAGCAGGTCAATAATTATAAGTAATGTAACTTTGACTTTTAGTATAGATTGGTGTATGTTTATATTCATCTATCTATAATGAGCTGAAACTCTAAAACGAAGTTTATTAATAGTAATTTAGGGTATTTAGGGTATTAGGGTAGTTTATAGCATTTAAATTAAAATAAAATAAAGTACAAATTCTATAGAACGGTCTGAACCATGATAGATAAAATTTTTCAATAATAATGAAACATGTAGTAACTAAGAGTAGGCTAAACATGTACTTTACTTTAGTGTAATACTTCATAATATTTCAGAATCTCATTGATGTTTTCCTTTTAGTTTGTATCTGAAATCAGAATCCTGCATTGTAGCTTTTAATATCGTTTATTCATGCGTTTAATTCTTCAGATGCGTTGAGTGCCTAAACTTTAAATTTATATTTAAATACTGTGTTTGTTTACTATATGCTATTAAACTAAGGGCCGTGTTATTTAGAATATATATAGAATTAAAAAACTTATTATATTGCAGTATAAAGAAGATTATTCAAATCAAAACTGACTTTTGAGTAGCCAACCTTATCTCGTATATTAAAACTATAATAATTATTAGTAGTATAAGTAGTAGGCGTGCAATCTACTCACCACAATAACACCATTCTCAACTTGAATTTCAATTACAGAAAGACCGTCGGTCTCTTTTTACAAAACGAATCGAGTTTAAGGAAGCCGTATTCAGTGTCAAAATGTCTTGTACAGCAATCGACGATACAACCCACCATTACCGTATGACACATCATAACGCTGATGTAAGCTTCGTTCATTATATGCCAACTTTATACTACGTCCACAGAAATCTCAACATCATCACAGCGCCACTTGGCATTTACTTATATTACTCCTAATTCTGACTTATTTAGTCTTTGAGTCGAGTCTATGTGTGTAGTAATAAGCACACAATCTGGAATTTTAAGTCTAAAAAAAGAGGAATTTCTCGTCTGTTAGCCTAGTTTGTGACGGTCTTGAAATTACGAGTTATATAAAAAGGTTATAATTTTATATGATTAAACCCTTTAAATACCCTCGTGAATTTCAAGACCGGTCACCAAACTAGGCTAAACAGACAGAGAGAAATTCCTCTTTTTTTTAGACTTAAAAATTCCAGATTGTGTGCTTATACTACCACACATAGACGCGACGTCAAAGACTAAGATAAGTCAGAATTAGGAGTAATAATAAAGTAAAATGCCAAGTGGCGGCTGTGATGATGTTGAGATTTCTGTGGACGTAGTAATAAAGTTTGGCATTATAATGAACGAAAGCTTACATCCAGCGGTTATGATGTGTCGATACTGGTAATGGTGGGGTTGTATCGATTGTCTAGTATCAAGAACATTTTGACACTGAATACGGCTTCCTTAAACTCGATTCTGTTTTGTAAAAGAGACGACGGTCCTTTCTGTAATTAATAATGTCAAGTTGAGAATGGTGATTATTGTGGTGAGTAGATTTTGCACGCCTACTTACTTATACTACTAATAATTATTATAGTTTTTTAATATACGAGATAAGGTTGGCTACGTCAAAAGTCAGTTTTGATTGTGAATAAACTTCTTTTATACTGCAATATAATAAGTTTTTTTTAATTCTATATTTATATTCTAAATAAACACCGCCCTTAGTTTTAATAGCATTATAGTAAACAAACACAGTTAAATTTTAAATATAAATTTAAAGTTTAGGCACTCAACGCATCTGAAGAATTACAAACGCATGAATAAAACGATAATTAAAAGCTACACAGTGCAGGATTCTGAATTTCAGAATTACAAAACTAAAAGGAAAACATCAATGAGAGTATTCTGAATAAATATTATTGAAGTATTACACTAAAGTTAAAAGTACATGTATTAGCCTTACTCTTAGTTACTACATGTTTCACATTATAATTTGAAAAATTTTTATCTATCATGGTACAGACACCAGTTTTCTATAGAATTTGTATACTTTATTTTTAATTTTAATTTAATATGCTATAAACTACCCCTACTACCCTAAATACCCTAAATTAACTATTAAATAGACTTCGTTTTAGAGTTTCAGCTCATTATAGTAGATGAATATTAAACTATATACCACCAATCTATACTAAAAAGTCAAATTAACATTTACTTATAATTATTGGACCTGCTGTGATTACAGAGACGAGTTTCGTAAAAAAGCAGCAAAGCCACCATGTTCCATTATAGTGTTTGAAGTTAACTAAGCAACCTGTAGTTTGGCGACAAAAAGTTGCTCGTCCTTGAGAACTTTCCTTGGTCCTGGGCCAACTCCGGCTGGCGTGACTTCATGTGAGCTTGATTAAATAGGTTATATCCCTCGCATGATTTATTGACAAAGCGTAGCTTTATAAAAGTTCCTGTTTGGATTTTCATTGCTTTATTATGTAGAAGTTTGTTAGTATAAGTTTTACAACTAAGATATAATCACAAAATATTACGCGTCCTTTTTTATTGATCATAGAAAGCCTAGTACTTATGTCATTTCGTAACCTAAAACCCTTTATCTACCTTATTAGGCCTTAAACACTACCTATTAAATTGATTTATCTTCATATACCATGTAGTATTCATTTTAAATGGGTTTTGAGCAATAAGAAAGTCGATAAAGAGTTATTTGAAAAATATAACATAGGACTAATGGGAAGGTTGCAATTTAGAAGGCTGGCTAAAACAACCCTCTTCTATGTCAAGAAGAAGGTTATAGTACTTGCTTTTCGAGGGGGTGGAGGATTTTTCTGAGGGATCTGGAATCATTCATCGCTTACATATTAGAGGGCATAGAACTACTTTTCCAGGTCCAACAGAATAAAAAAAATATAATAAACGAAATTTAAAAAATCTAAATTTAGTGGAAATTAGAAAACCAATTCATCTTTGTTCAGTTAGGGTACATGTTAATAACGTTCTACTTGAATGCAATAAATAAATAAAAAACATTTTTGAACATTGTTTGGGCTCAATTAAAGCGTTTAATAATGCGTTTTAATATATTTACAAAGTAATGGAGACATTCATAACTCCAAACGGATCATCCAATTCTGCATCTTCTGGATCTGAAAAGTCATGTGTCAATAGATCGGTTGTAAGATAGTGTGGATTTAAAAAAAATGAGCTTTTATCTGTAATGAGCCAAAAATGGTAAGACTAGGTGAAATACAACGCAAACCTAAAAATTATATTTTTATTATCAATTAATTACATACGCTCGTCAAGAGTATTATTTTGTCATAAAATATTAAGTATTACCAGCCAAACAGTTTATTTAAACAGTAATGAAAAGTAATACAAATGGGTATGTGGTTTACGTTGCATTAGAATTTACTATTTACTATCATATTATATCAATTTGGTCATTGTAGGAAATGATATTAAACTGTTGTTTGTAGAGAATTATAATTTTTCCCATTCTAGCCCAGTCCGAATGTTAATGGTTGGCTAAATCCATTATGGCAAATGGAAAACAGTAACATGCGTAATAGGTACTAATGTGAGTTATCGTGGTTTCCCGATAATATTCTATTTGATATGTGGTTCCAGTACTTAATTTATACGTGTACGAGTACATATTAAAGCTTTACAATGATAACGAAACAATTTTTATTTTTAAAGTTTGAAATATCCTAAAAAAGTATTTCAATAGAAATGTATGCATATAGTTTTATCAGAATATTTCCACCCTTTCATAGAAATGAACATTACAGTTCTCCAGGAACTAAGTGGTTACTATGCTGGCTAATATATTTAATGAGAACCGTGTCCAACTTCGCTTAATGATCATCAACACATCCTGACCTACAATAATTAGATACTGCTATCGTCTAGCGGTAGGGGTATTTTTACTAACAGCTTCTCTATTCACCTTGCTCGTATATACAGTAACATGTTGAATACAGCCTTTTATGCCCGTGTCAAGTATTCTTATTTCAGCCTGGGCGCCCTTTACACCCTTAGAGGAGGCATAACCTCTACTCATTAAAGACATCAAGGTCTTCATACAAAATTCCCTAAACATGGAATACAACACACTAATATTATCAAGAAAATTAATAAACGTAGAAAAAAATTACAATTGTGTGAAGAGGATTAAAGATACCTACCTAGTGAACATATTTTGTGTTTTTTTAGTAATCTGCTGGTGAAGCAAAACAAGGAAACTCTCGTAAGAACAAAGAAAACAACACCCACAAACCGTATAAAATTCGATAGTTTTATCATAAAAAGAACTGAAGACTGAGTTTAACGTATGTAAGATTTTGTATAGTTTCCTTGTGTAGATAAAAAATATATTTTACTTGCTACAATTAAAATAGTTAGTAAATGTTTTTAAACGCTAATTTTAAAGTTTTTTTAAACTAACTAACATAACACATATACAAAAGTGTGTGTGCGTGCGTGCGTGCGTGCGTGTGTGTGCGTGCCTGCGTGCGTGCGTACGTGGTGTGTGTGGTGTGGTGTGTGTGGGGGTGTGTGTGTGTGTGTGTGTGTGTGAGGTGTGTGTGTGTGTGTGGTGTGTTCAGACATAATAATAGCTGAACATTTATTATTCAATTTGTATATACATTATCTATTTTAAATGCAGATTCCAGATGAATCGTTGTGGATAAAGTATTAATTATACTTAATCTGTATTAATAAAAAGTTTGAAATGAAATTATTTGATTACAAATTCCATCCTATAGAAATTTTTATTAAAAATGTATATTCTTCATTACATATACTATGCATAAAAAATTTTCGTACAGTGTACAACTAATATATAAAGTGGTAGTCTGTACTATATTTGTACATTCAGATATACGAGAATTACACTAGCCTCGATCATAGCACCACGTCCTATCTCGCAGTTTTCTGGTAAATAAACAACTAACTGAAACTTTTGTCCTAACTGACGTCATTACGGTTGCTTATATAGACACGCTAATTTATAAATGCCGTCTGTACAATAATTTACACACTGCAACATAATTACTCTAGCCTCGATCAAGTCACCACGTCCTCTCTGGCAAGTATCTGCTGATTTACAATGAAACTGGAACGTGGACACTGTTAATAACGGTTGTTTATAAAGAACATATTAATGTACATTATGGTGCCTGTGTAATGATGTACACCCAGCAACATAATTACAGTAGCGGCGATCATTACACCACGTTGTCCCTGACAGTTTGTGCTGTTTTGAAAATGAACGAAAAGGTGACCACCCTAATTACAATTGTTTATAAAGACACCCTAATGATAAAAGGCGTACATTCGTGATATAATTACACTAGCCTCTACAATTCCACCATGTTCTCTCTGATGGTTTTGCTTAATTTACGTGACAATGTACGTTAACAATTGCCTATACCTGAGGTCCTTTAACCTAAAAATGTCAATTGTACAAATATCTACTTATTGTACACAATTATACATTATACATTACACCATTATATTCGATTCGTCATTACACCATGTTCTTTTCGTATGGTTTGTAATTTTCAATAATTGACCGAAACCAGATCTAGATAAGTTCGTTTGGGAATATGCAGCGAATCGAAGTTTTCCAAAATAATTTTATAAATGATTCCAAATTAAGAAAAATTAATATTTTATAACTTGAAAAATTTTGAATAAAAGAAAACATTGAAAAAATCAACATTTTCTAACCAAAGGGTAGTAATTTAATTCCTTTTTTTAGAATGATAAGTGTCATATTAAGCTATGCATTTAATGTAAATCACTTTCACCTAAACTTATTCACATTTAATGTAATTGTTGTTTTCTTTATCTAGCATATATTAGTGAATGTTTAAGTTTAGAAAACTGGTGGACAGGAGCTCTGAAAGCGAAGAACGAAAACGTTTTCATGAGAACCTGAATAAGCTATTCACTATCCAAAAAGCAGTAATAACTCATTATTCCTCACTATTTGTCCGAGCACGGTATTTTTTTATAG
This sequence comes from Homalodisca vitripennis, assembly GCF_021130785.1. NCBI lineage: Eukaryota > Metazoa > Arthropoda > Insecta > Hemiptera > Cicadellidae > Homalodisca > Homalodisca vitripennis. The sequence continues at coordinate 46,013,278 of NC_060211.1, read as the reverse complement.
TTTTATAAAACACTATATCAATACTAAAATCCGCATGCCGCTTGAAACCTAGTTGCTCCTAATATCGTTGCTAATAATAAAAAATAGGTTACTAGTATAAATAAATTTCAACATTAATAAAAATTCAATATTTAGTAAAGACTGACAATAATAATAAAACACTTTATCCATATTAATCTATTTTATATAAAAAGATTATTAATTGGATATTTAAGTCTCCTTGAATACGTGAACTCTAAAGTAAGAGAAGCCCTTCCTGCTGCTCCAAGTCTTCCACGAGTGATGGAGCTTACGATCAATACGAATGTTGCATTCTGATACTTCATCCAAAACTACAATATTTAGTTTTTAGATAAATTGAAATCATTTATGCAAAAATTTGAGTTAAAATATAATGTTATATTTCAAACATTGTTAATTTTATACTGTAGTAAAAGATACATTGTCTTTGATTATTTTTATACGTCTTAATTCAAATGTGTTTGGGGCATAAATATAATATAAAAAGGGATATTCAATTTATAAGTTATGAAAAAAGCCCTAAAAATATACTAAACAGACAAGTTGTGGTCTATATACGTATTTTGTAATTTGCACGTTAGGAGTCGACTGCACTTTTGAGTTGTATCCTATAAGACCTAATAATAAACCTAAAACATATATCCCTGTTATTATTTGTGACTCATTTTAAAGTGGAAACTGATCTACATCCAAAACATTTCTTAGTATCTATTTAAATTTTTGTAATTGTTTGTTATCCAAACGATAAATAAAAAAATATTTAAAAATGTTTTTATGAAACACCAATAAAAATATTTAAAACCACGTTTGACCGCGTATGGACTATATCTTTAAAGATAGATATGTACATTTCATTTTCCATCAAAATTAAGGTTGTAAAAGTGCTGGCAATTTTACATTGTTCTCATGGTGTAAATATCAATATAACCGCCAAGAAAGCCGGCTCTTGGACAAAGATACAATAACCCCATTTATTTTATATAACATTTATATCAAAAATTATCATACATCACTTTCCTTATAAATGTAAATAGTTTGTTAAACCGATTTAAAGAAGTTAATATTTTAACGAAACTATAGTCTCTACACAAAAATGATTAAATAATTATCAAATTCAAAAAAATTACATAATTGAAATTTGACTTCCTCTATAATAATGAGATAGTTTTAAGTGATTTTAATTATATATAACATGAAATTCTACTATTATGGGTGTTACTACACGGAATGTCTGACAATAAATAAAATGTCACAAAATTGAGTGGATTTCTTAATAGTAAATAATATTATGCAAAAAGAGTGTCTAGCGTATGGTAGATTTTAGACAAGATTATAAAAACAATGACCGTATCTTTCTTTTCCAAGCCAACCAACCAAGTGGGTTCTACCACCATTTTGTCCACAGAGCTCAAAGTTTCAATCATGTATTAAACCGTAAAAACATGTGTAGTTCGTACAAGCAGTCAATCAAAAGACCACTGACTGACAATGAACAGACCGCAAAAATCCTCCACATGCAGGCACGAGCCAATCGAACTCGAGACTCTAAGGGCTAACTGTGTCCGAAGAGTAGTGCCTAGACCGCAATTTTCGCATTCGAATGTGTATCATGCGTGTGACGGATTAGTAAGAAAATTGGTGAAAACTGAAATGAAGTTAGTTAGCTGCTAGTTCGTTTTATATACCTATTGTTATGACCAGTGTTCAAATATTACTAATCATTAACTTTCTACTTTTTAATTTGTAAAGAAAACTCAAACTTGTTTGTTAAAGTCTTTGATAATCAATGTGTTTTAATGCCTAAAAAATCAACATGTGTGATTCCTAGCATTAATAGTTTTTACAGTTTGTTTGAGCACGAAAATTTGTTTTAATTCTTATATGCAATGAAAAATAGAATGATGTTATACAGCATAACACACCATTAAAATCAATTAGATATTTGGTTCTTATTTTAATTATTATCAACCAATCAAAAATATACAGGAAGGAATAATTATTTTAAAATGTATAATCCATATTAGCCTTTTGAGCAGATAATGGCGAATAAAACTGGCTTTTTGACTGTCAGGATTGTAAACGAAGACCACAAAAACCAAAAGTAGTCCAAGCGAAGTTAACATGCTGGAGCTGAAACGATCCCAAGTCGCATCTGTTACAAACTGGAATGCGCTTCCAACTTTATTGGGCAGAACTTGGGTTGTGGTCTGGTAAGCGTTTAGAACTTCTCTTGGACCGTATAATTTCAGCGATTGTTCTAGAATTTTTATTTTGGTCAACAATTCCTTTTCACAACATGTGTAAGTTGATATTATTTATAATACAAAAATACTAAGTAATGATATTTTAACTACTGTTGAAATGTACCTAATATTTCCATACTTAGTTGAAATGTATAATTGTGAATAATTAAAATTGTTTCTATTATTAGTTATTATTATAAATAGTAATTCAGTACTTTGTATTTAGTAAATTTAAACATCAAAAGAAATTATAAAAATTACTCAATATATCAATCTATATACACATTATATACGCCACCATGCATATCGTATAACTGCCCCAGCATTTGCACTCCAGTACATAATGTGAATAATTTTTATGCCAATTCATTTCAAGTACCTATTATGAATATAACATGAATGTTACAACATAATGCTTATTTTAATGGACTCTGTTATTTTCGCAGTTTTAGTCGATTAAATGTTAAAGTGGCCCAGAGGAGGATGCTGAAGGTCAGAGATATAACCGGTATTTAGTGAGAAATTTTAAAAAGCAATATAAACTTTATAACAATAAAAATAATTATATATATATATAATATATATAATAATATTTTAGGAAATATTAAAGTAATTTTATACTACCAAATGGCAATAGACAGAGCTGTAATTTACTTTTATTAGAATCGATGAAGAATTTATCCCTAACAATAAATAAATTGTCAGCCGCGTTAGTTTAGGGGGAGGTTCGAAACGGAAGAGGGTATCAGAAGCTTGAATTTTTTTAGCTTATTATACTCATAAAACCGAGTTAACAGACACATAAATAATATTTAAGTAATCTTTAGATAATTAAACCTAAAACTAACCAATTTATAGGGTTTTGTATATTATGGTTATATAACGCTTATTTAACATTATTTACATGCACTTACGGTTGTACGTTAAGCGTAACAAGCAACAAGAAATAGAATCCAAGTTAAAATCACTTATTATTTGAATACTTTTGAAATTTTCCTATTCCGAAATCTAACCTAATATTCTTTAGGATGACAATCAGTTTCTTTCATAGTCCAAACTTTCCTTTCAATTTCAAGAAAAACCAGGCAATGTACTTATATAATGGAGATTGGTCCATTAAGATGTACCCTCACATCGGAAAGAATACCTATTTGTTACAAACTTACTACTACGACGATAAGCCACAGAAAATATACTGGTGTAAGTATATATGCTTGCTTTATATATGCTTAGGCTGGTTCAACATTTAGGTAAATAAGGTAACTGTTATTGAACAATGAGTGTGCTTAGCATATCCATTCTTACTTTTATGGTGTTTGATGATATTTCCCTAATCGTATAGTTTTTCAGTATATATTATATAAATTATAATATCAATCCAATATCAGTTGGGGTGTGCTGTGCCAGAAAACTGGAGAATTGCTGTTTACAAGTAATCGCTAACAAGATACTCTTAGTATGCTTAGTAGTACATATCATTGTATTTGTTTTGGTTGTTTTTAAATTATTGTTTTTAGTTTTGAGACTTTGTTACTTACACATAACAGTATGAAAGCCTGTAAAATAACAAATTTCATAGTGTGAACGGATTATTAATAAGTAGCTATGAGACAACGACCTAAAGAGAAATTAGACGTTGTCTGACAATTATTTTTTTTCGTACCTTTGATATTATTATTATTTATTCCAGACACTGTCTGGATGAAAAATGTTATTATAAGTGAAGATGACAAGTTACAGATTAAGTTAAAATCAATTTAAAACTATACGACCAAATGAGGTTTTAAAGATGATTAATATGACGCTATTAATTGTGCATGGATTTAAGTAAATAAAAATGCAAATAATGTGAATAAGTTTGTCCGTAAACAATTATGTTCCCCTTCAAATATATAGGAATTTATGCTTCAAGTTCAAGATGCTTATATAGAACTATACTAAGACGTATTAAAGGTCTAAGGTATTTTATAAATCAAAATAGATTGGAGTCTTAAATCTATCATTTCTTTTTCATAACCATTTAAGTTAAACACTTTGTTATCTTGAAATCATCATAGCAGAGCATGCGTATATTCGTTTTTTCAAAAGATATAAGTACTGAAAACCATATGCAAGGTAACAAACTAAACTGCTAAAGAGGCATGCAAAATTTTCAAGCACGCATATAGTTCTATTCCTGAGAGTCTTCCCCTATGGACAGACAAATTCGTAGACAATCGGACAAAAAACATTTTATAGCCCGCAGCAAACATAAGATAATTTTTACCAGCCTATTGAGTGCAATAATATTCAACTAAATTCAACCAAATCCTATGGATGGACACGAACCATCATGGATTTTAGTTTTGTGTATGTATAAATTCACAACACTTTATAAGCATCATGTAAACTTTAAATTCTATAGATTAAAATTATCATATAAATATTTTACGGATAGTAAGCCTAGGCAATACTCCACGAGTCCATCAAGAGTCCAAGTCCATCAAGAGTCAAGTCCATCATCAAACAACACGCTGTCTTTAAATAAATGGTTCCTTAAATCCGTTCTTGATATACTATAGAAAAACAGACTCACCTGTAGAAGGGCAGACAGACTAATAAAAGAGGAATTTTGCAGCTCTCCTTAGTGACAGTGATTAAAGAATTCAATGTTTAGAGCTAATTCATTCTTAATATACCGGGTGATTCAATTTAAAAACTCGAACTCGTAATTAAAAAACTTATAGCCCAAGTATTAAAATTCTGTAAACCGGTGAGTGTATATTACAAATTGGGGGAACAAAAGTATATTTTCAAAATGGCGGTGCTCACCCTCATTCCACCCGTACCCACAGCCAAAATTTTTGAAATGGTGGCTAATACCTTCTGAAATCTCAAATTGAAACTCACAAAAATTGACAAGCCTTTTGGTATGAGCAGCCAACAATGTAATTTCTTACATAACTATTATTAGTCTACAAACTATTGTTTCTACTGCTAATAACAACCACAATTCCCCACTGAATATGTTGTAAATCCTTAAGGTAAACTTTAAATAAAATTTTCAAATTGGTAGCCATTGTTGTTTAAGCGAAAAAACCTATTTAAAAATTCTTGTCCAACCTTTCTAAACGTTTCTCAGGTTAAGCGATCTGTACTCAGCGCTGATCCTGTTTTTATAGTCATGGAAACCAGTGGGGGAATTTTGATACTTGGGCTATAAGTTTTTTAGATATGAGTTTTAAGTGTTCAAAATGAACACCCTCTATAGCAATGAATTACACTAATTGTATTATCAATACACTTTTACTACATTCTGAAAATTTTACCTATACTATTAAAAATAACAACAAAACGAGATTTAATGGTAAATCTGGATAAGGAAACAAATAATAAAAAAATTATGGTTGCCTGTAAAGTCGGTTTTACGGGCGAAGATTTTACGAGACAACGTCTTTTTTCTCGGTAGAATATTTATTGATATGAATATTATTAAATTGCACAATAGGAACAAGGAATTGAATGAAAATAAGAATTGCACAAATTATTAACTATAGAAATATATTTTTGTTTACTAAAACAATGTACATAATTTTGAAATTATTTTTATTGTAAATGGTAAAGTTGATAAAAACATTTACTAAAATTGGAATTTTGAAATTCTTGCTAAACACAGTTAAATTCTAACTCCGCGCGTGGTGATTGGTCGGTTTAGTTCGTTTGTTTGGTCGCACTGTTATGACAGTTAGAGGTTATAATTTGTTATTTTAAATGTTTGACTAGCAATACGCGCTGTTTCTTCTCAATCGACTGAATTACGATTGATTGCAGAGTGATTTAAACTAATAATTTACTTAACACTATGAAACATTTGTCAATAGTATGACATAACCTATAAACTCAGTTTCTCAACTTTTGTGTCAATCTAACAATTAATCAATCAATCATAAGTTTACGATAATGAAGTAATCAGTGTACAATTATTTACCTTTTATTGTTGTTAGTTTTTGTAAATGACGAATCTTAAGCACTCCACATTTTCACGAATAAAACATAGTTATCTGCTTTAACCCGTGCGGCGGACCCACAGTTATCTGCTTTATCCCGTGCGGCGGACCCACTGGACGGGCATCGTAACGTTACCCTGGGCGTTACACTTTTTCATGAGTGACTCCGAGCCGCAACCCTAATTTAAGACGTTGTCACGTCAACAATACAAGAAAGAAGATAAAAATTCTGAAGAGCTTTTGTGTTTTAAAACTCATACGAAAATTTCATATAATGTTATTACTTTTACTCATACCATATACTACACTGTTCTTTAATCTATTAAAACTATGAAAGGCTAATTAAAGCAAAGTTTATAAGGAATACAATTTAAAATGAAATTGTAAATACCTCCACATGACAAGGCAATAATGGGACAGTGTGTGGTAAGGGAGGGGCGGTCGTCTGCTGTGAGCCGTGCTTACGCTATTGATTTGGTTTTGTTAAACACAAACTACATGACCCAAGTATAAAATATTTCATATTTATAAGCAAAATATGAAAAGTATCGAATTTTATTTACATGTCGAAAAATATATTGGCTTCAGTGTATTATGACCAATTGACCCTAATTGTTAGTTTTAGCTTTAAATTCTGTTAATTAAAAAATACCATTTATTGCCATCTCGTAGTATTGCTTGAGTCACTGAAATGAAATAGATTAATCCCCTTTATACTTGGTATAACTCGCTATAATTCCTTACTCTGAACCTCAAATCATGCGTTTTAAGTATTATAGGAATAGTTACTTAAGCGTAAGTGGTCTCCAGAAATAAATTGAGCACATTAAATTTGATGAGATGAAAGAATGTTTACTGCTAAAATTAGAAGCTTGCTCTTCTTGCTTTATTATGTTTTCAAACTTGGAATAGAATGCCACTTTCTTGCAAATAGACTTTTATTCTCACAAAATCAATATATATTTACATACGCTCAAGCACATTCATGTTGCAGTCTTGGAATCCAGGACAGTTAAGTGCATTTGAATGGTTTTACCTGAATACCAATTGTTGCCTTATACGGCAGTTATGAAACCGGGTTTGAGAGCAATAAACCTATGTAACATATACATGAAAGGCCTAATTTAATTACACATAATAATCTTTTATTGCAACTTCGCTAACAAAATAGCGTTACTATAAATAATATATTACACGCATTAAAAATTATATATTTATATTTAGATAAAAAATATAATGGAAGTGTAATAGGTTAAGTATAAAGTATTTTGGGTGTATTTTTTACTTTTAAAATAATAACCTTATAGTGTTTTAGACGTACTGTTGTTTTCTGAGCCATGAAGCATGGTTGGGATTTTATGCCTACCTATTAGTAATAGAAATATCAGTTGACGTTCTATTGCATGTCAAATCGCATTGCCCCGGTTGCGGAATTATGGGAAGACCGGTGCTAGGTGGGCACCTAATAGTAATACAGATTTTAGTGGACGTTTCCTGGTTGGGGAATTTTTGGAAGACCATTTCTTAGAGCGCACCTATTAGTAATACAGATATCAGTAGACGTTCTTTTGCATGTCAAAGCGCATTGCCCTGGTTGCGGGAATTATGGAAGACCGGTGATGTGTGGGCACCTAATAGTAATACAAGATATCAAGTGGACGTGGTCCTGGTTGGGGAATTATGGAAGACCCAGTTCTTAGTGTGCACCTTTTAGCAATACAGATAAGTAAAAAGTTCTCTGCTATTTATATTTCATTACAATGTAACTATTTTAAAATAAATAAAATATATTTATTTATGATACAAGTTAACTGTACGCCAAAATCACGTGTCGAGGAACAGGCTTCGCTGAGCTTGCTAGAAAAATTTCAAATGCATTAACTCAAACTATCTCTCGAGGTGCACTGCGGGTGGATAGACAGACGTACCGTCATATAGAAAAGAAATTAATATAAAAAAAACTGCACTGCGAAACAGATAAAATCTTCCTTAGGATGTCTTGCCACTTAATACATTCTAATTATTTTTTATTGAGTTATATTCTTTTATAGCGGTGTTTAAAATAAACAATAAGTTCTAGGGATCTAGATGGGATATTACTTAGCTAGAGTACGGTGAAATAAATCTAGTCATCTAATTTAACATCGATTTTACACTGTCCATAGTTTTCATTTCCTACTCTATGAATATGTTTCATAATAAATTCTCATATAAATGCCATTAAGAGTAATCAATAAGACTGATGTAAATAATTTTCTTTACCGCTTAGCATAAATTAATGGGGGTGACATGTGCTACCATTATCTCAGGGGTTTTCATAATTATTCTATCTGAACTTTATGTAAAACTAAAGTATATAGTTTAATTAATTTTCGATATATCGTTCGTACAGGCAAAAAGTTAAATGTTTCCAGCCTCATGAGTCATAGATTTTGTTACATGTCAGTCCAATGTCTGTTTTTTCTTTATTCCTCTGTCTCTCGTTTTATAACTTTAAACTGTACCATTTTACGAATAAACCAATTTTGAAAAACAATGTGTAAACATCTACGCAAATATGCTGTAAACTGTATGATGTTTGCATTACAGTGTTCAGTACCAATTAAACGGCTTGTTTAACTTGTGTAATATACATAAAAATACGCTATTATCTATTTCTTAAAAATCATTCCATTGTTGATTCACTGAGTAATAAGGTTTATTTACAGTCAACTCATAGTACCAAATAGCAAGTGTTAAACAAAGGCTAATAAATGAACGACACGACGAGAAATGCACGTCAGCGTACGAGATGCTGATAGAGCACGCCTCAGCACAAGTATGCTGCTGTTGTCAGCCGGTGTCTCTGGTCTACCCGAACACAACGTGTGACGTATTTTACGATCTTGTTTTAAGAAATAATAAATTATATACATTCTATAATTATAATTGTTATAAAATTTACTTGTCTTAATATAAAACACTGTCATTATAATATTGCAAATAATTTATTTATTAAAAACAATAATAATTTAAAAATTTGGTTGAAGTATGTTTTATTATACAGACTTTTTAAAGACTAAAACCGTGCTTAACAATATTGTTTATAGGGGTATGCCGCATCATACTTGTGTTCGAGTCCGTGTATCATGATTCGATGATGTTTTATAATGTAATATTTTAAACCTACAGCCTATTTCATTCTTGAGATATCATACAAAAAAATTACATCCATCGAACATCCAGAAAAGTATCGTAACAGACTACTTAGTGATAACTTTTAATAAATATCAGCCAAGTCTCATGGCTGAACATACAGTACACCATCTTAGAATTAAATAGCCTACTTTAAAATTGGATTAAAATTAGTTTTTTGGTTTTATACCAGTATTTGGTAGTTCAAAATGTCCTTTTTATAATAGTATCTAATACATTATGCTTTAAAACTAACCTTAATTTTGTTTTAATTTTTTGAGACAGCACTCATACAGTGCTCAAGTTTGCGTTTAACTATTTATTATGTTGAAATTAAATACTAGATGATCAATACTTTTCTGTGCTATTGAATGCCACAGCATGTTTCTGGTGAGCGCTTATAAACTGAAAAGAAATTCTCTCCGATGGAAAAGATTGGTGGCAAAGGCTGGCTAACTGGAAATGTTATTGATAAAAATCAAATCTTTTATGATCTGGTCATCAAGAAAAATGCTATAATAGAACTTTAAGCCATAAAATTCAGCAATATAAGGAGAATATTTACTTCGTGCGATGAAAAACCTGAACATGGATTGTGCCTTAAAGGCAACAATACTTGGTGTAAGTATCATTAATCAATAAATATAAGTGCTATGAGAATATACAGTATACTTTATTTCTGCAGTACTGCTTGAAATAAAAGCAATTAGGGAAATATTATGAATTGCCTAATTTTCAAACTCAGGGGAAAATTGTGTGTCCGAAAAGAAAAAATTCTTTAACCATTAAAGAATAGTCATCGAATACGATTATGTTTATTTAGCAATTAAGCTTTATAAAAAAATATGAAGTCTTCCGCTTTAATTCCCTTTCGAGATATCGCGGTTACAGACACTCAGACATAAAACAACATTTCCAGCTCCTTAAATGATGGACTTCTTCGCTAACGTTTATCCTACTGTAGGTTATTACTAAAATTAAAGATTTAATACAATTTATAGCATAATATATTTTTACGTCATAGTCCATATCATGACACGTTTATAAATTACAAACTATAAGTGGCTGTTTAATAATTTAATTACAGTACTTTTCAAGTTAGTAGAAAAAAACTCAAATTAATCTTCTCTCTAGAGTTTTCTCAATTTCCATTACTGTATAAATGATTTAATGAACACATCTTTGGTACATCATTTCTTATTTTGAAACAGGCACCATAATAATTCACACGATAAAGATCATACTTCATCAGGCAAGGCAGTTATAGATTTTTCCATAAATAAACAAAGTAAAGAACACAAATATTACGCTTATTCGATGTCATTACAGTTTTATTGAGGTCAATAGAATAATTCAGTTGTATATTACAATTAATTAATATTTTACTGTAACATATCGTAACCCGATGAATTTCACTAACAGAATATTAGTAATATACATAAATCAGCCACTCTTTAACTTAACAAGTTGAATTTTTAAGTAAAGATTAACGCGGTTGTGGCTGGCGTGGTGTTTTAGGAACCGGAAGTGATAAATAAACAGGAAGGGCTTGGTAATTCGCTTCCTGCATGCTGGTAAAATTATGTTTCGGTGGATAACTAAAGATAATTCAAATATGCATTTTATACCCACAGGCAAGATTTTATGAATCGTTATATTATAATTATGTCAATAAAATTATGGGCAGGTGTATATTTCGTTGAGGAATTGAGGAAAATAAAGATGTTGCACATCTGATTTTAGTTGAGGTTTCGAGTGCTATGAAAAGCGAATTTACATTTAAGAAGTCTTGTGTAAATATTCCACATATCCTATTATTTATAAAAAATGTATTACACCGAGGCAATATGTGGGAAAACTAATTTATTACGCAGTCCAAAACAAGTTTTCGTGACCACATTGTTCAGGCCTGTCATCAGTGGTGAATTTATCACTTTGAAACTGGTGCGTTACAGTATTCTATTCGGCAGTGAGCATTCTGCTTGTAAAATTGTATCCCTGCCATTGAGCTAAGCAAATTTAAAAGTGAAATGCATTTTAAGCATTACATGAAAATTGCAAAAAACTGTTGCAATCAGTAGAACTAATATTGTTGAATATGGTGGCCTTTTAAAATAATATTAAAACATTGTTTTACTTACTGCTTTTTTAAATCATTTAAATACATTTTCCTAGCAACATCAAACTTATGTAGGCTATAATATTCACAAAACTTCAAGAGGTGTTTAGGAGTAACATAAAAATCTTAAAAATATGTTTAAATTATGTATAATGTATTAGTACTATTACTCACCAATCATTAGTAATATCTACTTCAATCTTACCTGAAACATAATATAAAAGTTAAACAAAGAGTATAATATAAATGGGACCTAATCATTGGTAAAATGTTGTTGTTAAGAAAACCTATATATTGCAAGTAAAAACTGTAAGCATTACCCCATGAATATTGTAAAATTTAAAATATGAAATTTTCATGTTTAAAATACTTTAATATAAATTTTACACGTGCATTATCAAGAATTCTAAATTTTAACTAAAAAACTAACATTTAGTTTAGTTGCGTGAAATGTACAATGTTTTTGAGGGAATAAGAGTTTTTGTTTCAGTAACATTACAAATAATTTATTACTTTGTCATTCTTGTGTATCCATGATATCATAATGAATCCTTTCCTGAAATAAACTACAAGTAAACATTAATTATTTTCCTACATATTCAAGCAGACCATCCGAAGGCTAGAGGTTATTGGATAACCATATTCAATTTTCTGTTTGTTTGAAGTTATTTATCACACAAGCATCTGGGTTATCTATGTAAAATGATTGTAGTTTTCCATAAAATGGTGAACAATTACACTTTAGAAAAATCATCGTCAGCTATGCTAGTTTTGATGGGAGTATAAATGGAAAAACGTGGAACAAAGAATCAACAACAATAAACGTATAACATTAATAATATTTTGCTAAATTTATGACAAATTAAAGCCAACTGTCACGCCCTTAAATGAAAGTTAAATCATCGTTATCCAACCATATTGAAGAGTGACTGTTCGGCTAAAATAAAGGAAATTCTACAGATTCGTCATTTTTTATTTATATTTCAATAAATTTTTTTTTAATTTTTCAAGCTAAAAAGTACTGTAGTACAATAAAAGGTTTTCTTTTTCTTGTTTAACTCTTCCTATACACTCTAATATTAACCCTGACCAACACCAGCTTGCCGTTTAAACGACTTTTATTAACATAAAATCCTGTATCAATTTCATTAAAAACTAAGCTTTGTGCTTGTCCTTATCAAATTAAGACATATATAAGTGTCTTGTTCAATCCTACTCCAGAACAACAAGATTGGTGGCCCAGACTGTGGATGTAAACCAAAGCCACCAACAGGCCACCGAGTTATTCGGTTCAATCAGGCAACTTGGTCTGTGGGCAATCAGGGGAACGTTACAATCAATCCGGCACAATCAACACTCCTACTCCTACATCTAGACTTGGACCGGCCAAGTACCGCTGATTGTTCAACTATTGTACACATCGCAACACAACCAGGCTCGAAACTCAGTTTATAGCTACTGTTAGTTTATAGTTTAAGGTGTTCATCAATCTAATCAGGCTCACACAGAGTTGACACAAGGTAGGTGAAACTCTCTGGCCACAACTCTTTAACTGAAAATTGTTAATAAATCTGTTTCATCGTAAGCATGCAGTTTTTATGCAATTACGTTTAATAATTGTACGAAACAGTATGTTGGGTTGTAATAGAAATCCCGAGGAATTAAAAACTGTTAAAGGGCCTATGTAATATTTTTCAATCGGATAGATATATATATATATATATATATATATATATATATATAATATATATATATATATATATATATATATATTAACAATTTTAAATAATAAAAGAAACACTACTAAACTCATACTTTTCAAGTTATGATCTTAATCGACAAAACTGGTGATGGCTTTTGTTGATACAAGTTACTGATTCCTTCCTGCAACTGGATCAAGATGTAATTACACTAACTAAAACGTTTAATTTTTATAGCTACTTTTTATTTACAGAACTATACTGTTGAATACAGAAGGTTATTACAACAGAACAACTAATTTAATTCGTATATTGAGTTTATTTTTTCGCTAAAACTTACTGATTTGCATAATAATACATTTTACTATTAACATAACACCTTTTCTAAGTTAATTATTACGTCAATTATGAAATTTGTAATGAAAGTTACTAAAATTCATTTTAGATTTTACTTAAAAATTTATAAACATGATGTATATACAGGCTATCCATAAATTGTACTTGCTAACTCATTTTTAATAAATAACAAGAAAACATACTAACTGTTGACTGAATTGTTTTGTTTTATTTTATGTACGCTGGCAGAATGATGCGGTATGAATATTTCTACTTTCAACTTCTCCTCAGAAACTGTTTAAATACCTTAAAAACTATAACCCATTGCTTTATAAATCATAATTAAATCCGTATTTTTTATTATTAGCTCGTTTCATACCATATACGCAATAAAATAATGTAAATTTAATCCGTATGGCACTAAAAGTTCTTAATACTTATTTAATCGCAATATTTTGAATTTTCTGTACTTAGTTATGTTTCTACCCACGCTATAGTATTGAATGACGTGGGTTCAACACAAACAGTTGTTATATGCCTTTTACGACCAGAACCAGCGGAGGATGCCTTAATGATGTAGCGTCACGCTCCGGACAGATGTTTATGGCGTCATAACACAGGTTGGAAACCTCCCGCTGATCTCATAATGTTGTACACCACAGGTTAAGTTAGGTAAGAGATCTGCCAGTAATATCACTCTTTCCATCCATTTTCAAACGGCATAAGGACGTCTTTGACGTTGTAAATGATGTGGCCAGGTTTTACTTAGATTTTATCTCACTCTAAAACGCAATAAATCATCGGAAGGGATTTTATCGACTAAATTAAACTGCACACGTATTTTGATATATTAGAAGAAAGATGCTAAAAAAAACAAATTCTTACAGTGCTATAGCCGAAACATTACAATAGATTTTTTTCATAAGAGAAATCTAAACATTTTTTCCAAAAGCCTGTTTTCTATAGAGTTTACTAAATTTGAGGTAGTATACTCTCGAAGTTTCTAAATCCCAATAGATTCCAGCCCCTATCTTCTTCGGGAATTTTTTAACTTTTGTTTTTTTAGCTTCAAAAGATTATTAAACCCTTAAAAGTAACATTCTTTCTGCAGAAAAGCAAAATCATATTTTAAAGTATTCCAAAACTTCAAAACCATCCCTGATAGAATTTTGAATACTCCAAGAATCAAATTTTACCACATTTTTCACAGATTCTTCTAGCTGTGGTTTGTATGAAATGATTATGTTAATTATATTATAAGTATTATGTGCCATTTTAGGTTACACTTTATGTATATTTTAAAACACATATATTCTCCCACTGATGATACTTCAACTTGAATTAAATGATGATTAAGGACTATTCATTTTTATATTTATGACAACTTTGAAAACGATTAGCTGTCGTCATATTTTTTATCTAATACTTAAAGATCTACATTCTGAACAAGGTTTCATTTTTTAAATTGGTTGTTCGTTTAAGTATATTCGTTTGAAAGATGCACTGTGTAGCAGTACGAAATACTGTTAGTATATCTGTCTTAAAATTGAATACCGAGTTTCTGGTAAGATATCTCTAATAATAATAACACATAGATTAATAGGCTTAAGATTGCATAATATGTTTAGGAAAAGATTTTATAATGGTGATAATAAATAAATAAACAGAGTAAACAATAAATAGGTCTTAGATCAAAGTAGATAAATGTTAGTATTTAATAAACTCAGGAATACATAATTTTCTCAAACTAGTACATTACTTATTTTCAACAATGTATTTCTAATAAATAATGTATTATTTCTAAACTTAATACGCTAATTTCAAAATTGATAAATAATTAAAGAATGTACGTACACATATCATTATAATGCATTTTTAATAATCTGGCAAAATAATTTCTCATATACTAAATAAAACTTGAGGTAAAAATAAAAGACAGGAAAATTAAAGTTACTTTGTCATGCATGCCGAATAATACTAGTGTGTTTGTTTATCCTGGATATTCTAACAATGGCTGCAGCTTAAATGAAATTCTTCCATCGCATATAATCTTGTAAACAAATATTTATTTGCAGAATGTATGTTTAAGAATGATGTAAAATGTAATAACGTGATAAATATTAATACCAAACATTGCATGTGTTACAGCTAAATGTACGTTAAAAATTCTATTTACTTTCATATTTAATATGCAAACGAATTGTAGTATATAACTACACCTATATCATATCACTTTAGAATCGCATAACTGACGTCTTTAAATTACTCTATAAACTCTCAATATTACAATTTGGAAGATCAAAATAAGTAATAAAACACTTGAAACAGTACAGTCCTGATTCTCTTTGTTTTCTGTCCGTATATTTTTTGGTGTGTGGTTTTAGGAAATTAAATATATATTAAAGCATAATGATGATAAACTGTCTAAACTATGTAAACGTGACAAATCGCTTTAGATTATTAATTATAATACTACGTTGAAATAAAAAGTATTACAGCTGTAAAAACCGAAAAATGTGATATTTTATGAAACAATTATAACAATAGTGATATATGAATTAGTTTTAGATTCTGACTCTCTGACCAATTAGATATTTAAAAAGTTTTTCGTAACCTTACATTTTTTATAATTTGACCTTTAGATAGTTCCATATATTATAAATTCGTTCCAATAATAACTTCGACAACATAGACATTATTTATTTGGCCCCGTAGCTACTTAGGTATTTTATGAATTCAACCCTTTTGCCATTTATATAATATTCTTTATTTTGACTGGCTGAACACATATAATTATGAATTTGACCATCTGCCTACTTTGAAATCTTAGAGTCTTCTCCGTCTGCCACTCCATTGACGATTAGAATGCACCTTCAGAGAAGAACATTAATTATATTTATAGTAACGAAAATATATACGATTGAAATATAAATAAATTAAATCTGCTTGTAAAAAGTAGGAAAATACATATTTTGTAATATTTTGATAGACCCTCATTGCTTCTAAGCTGTTCAATAAATTATTTTTCATATATAAGTAATTTTTATTTTAAAATTAATATATCATGATAATAAAACAATAAAAACTATATGTTATAACCTCTTCATTTAGTAAGCAGTATGCATGGTTATTACGTTGCCATGGACGTGTGTACATCTGTAGTATTGTTAAATAAACTGGCAGCAGCAACAACTATGTACAATAATTCGTGTAGTCCCCAGCTACGATCATAGCGTCACGTCCTCTCTAACAGTTTGTGGAGATTTACAACTGACCCAAACGTGACACCCTGTGTTATGGCGGACATTTAACCGAATAAAACCTTATGTAACCACTTTTAGTCCATAGCCCTACTACCTTTCTTCATTTCAGTTTAGGTTATGTCGTGTTTATGCTATGTTCTGCACGTTTATGGGTTACCAGTGGTTTAAGAAAAGAAGCTTACAAATATTATAGCTTCATGGGATAATTACATTTTTGTTAGTAATAGGTGTGTAACTGGGTTTTTAAAGTCCTTGCAAACATTACAAAATGAATATTATAACTTTGTAAGAATTAGACATACATGTATGAATTAATAAAACTGGCGTTTAACTTTATTTATCCAAAAACTAAAAATTAAAAATTAGTTGCTTTGATTGAATAGGTAGATAATGTTCCTACTTAAGAGAATCACTAGCAAATGCCTTATGTGTATACTACTTGTTTTTACAAATGTAATTTACTAAATGATTTGTATTATAGGAAGATGAATTATTTTCACACACAAATAGTGTTTCTAATGATATAGGCCTACCTTAGGTTCAAATAAAAGAAACTTAAGATCGCAGTAATAACACTAAACAATAAGTTTGGGACAACAATGTGGAATAAATGCTTTCTGAGTAAAGCTTTCTGGGTGTTTGTTCATAAGGGTGGGTACTTCCTGAGGTTGAGGTCTGGAGATCTGCCAACGGAATACTAAAACACATAAATTGTAAGCTAGTAAAAGCGACCTAACGAACTTATACTATGTGTAGTGTATTATTACAAATAAATTTAACTAGTGTAAGGAGATAAATAGGAATTTATTTTATTGTACTATTAATTTTCAAGCTATACCATAAGTGGCATAAATATTACTAAAAATTAAATTTTTAAGGTAGAAGTACATATGATAGTGTGCAATTAATTGTATTTATTTTCATTCCTGTAGGTGCCTTTTGCAATGAAAAAATATTTTCATTCACATAAACCTAAAAAAGTGCACTGTTTCCAGAGTCACATGGCGGTTAGGTCTGGCGGAAGGAACCGTCTCCAGTCGAGATACTTTGTTACATTGGCCATGGGGAGGGACAGCAGGCAATGTATTTCAGAAATTCCACCTTGGAAGAAGGGGAGAATAAACCTCCTCCAGCCTATCCTAGTCGAAGCGGGCGGGGGGCGGTAATCCCTGTTGTTCAGATGCCCACAACAGTAATCATCCACAGTAAACTAGACCTATCGATCAACCCCTTTCCCCAACGTGTTGGCATATGCGGTTAGTATCTAGCCATTACCAACCATCAATGGGGTTGCAAGAATGTGAAATCAGTTTTACCTTTACAGCTTTACCCACTGAAGGTTCTGGTGGAAGATATAAATCATTCCACAATCATATAATCATATTAAAAGTTTCTCAACATATCTTTCTACATAATACATTCTCACTGTTCCTTAAATTAGTTTTTCATAGCAATGGTTAAATAGTACAAATTCCGACACCGCAAAATTTCGCTCAAATAACCCTTTAACCCTCTAAATGTTGTTCATCAAAATTTTGATAAACATAACCCAATATAGATTGTTGTTCGTCAAAATTTTGATAAACAAACATTCCCTTGCATAATCACTCATTACAGTATATTCCGGCAACGTCTCGATTCGATTCATGCACCATTGGATTCGGGAAAGAAAAGCCTAAGGAATACTATAGTTTTATTCCTCTTTGTATTGTAGTTGCAACGTACCAAGTTCGTAGTTTGGAACGTAAAAGAAGATGATGCAATTCATTGTGACCGCCATGTTGTCGATGCCGTCTGAGTGTTGTTGATGTAACGAGTCGTGTTTATTAGTAAGTTTTAGTAGGTTTATTTGTGTTTTAGTGTTGTGTTTAGTGTGTGGTGAATTGTTAAATATTGCAGTAGTGCAAATAAATATATTTTAGAACAAATAAATTTCTTTTTAATGAAATATGTTTGATGAATTATCGAATCTGTGTAGGCTATTGCAAAATGACTTGGCTAAAATTCATTTCACGTAGTTTGTTATTGTTTTTCACTCACTAAACGTTATTTTAGGCACTCTTTTAGTCCTGAAATAACAATATTTAGTCTTAGTAAATAGATAGTTTTCACAACCAAATATATATTTACCGTAATTTCTTTGGTTATGTATGATAACTGTTTGGACCATTCCAGGCTCATTGTTAGTCATTGTAAAAATATATGTAATATATTTAGACAGTTTATGGTTTTCTAAAACTACATAAAATTTCCCATCAGATTGAAACCATAGATTTATAAATTTGGATATAATACAAGCTTTGAAACACATTTTATACTTTGCTGTTTGAAAATTTTTCGTAAAAGTTTTGAGTAATGACAAAATGAAACTTTTTTCGACTCTTCAAAAAAAAGTTATGGAATTTATTTTACTACTGCTGTATAGTTTACTTCATTCTGAGTAATAAAATATGCAATATAACATGTATTGAAGTAAAACTGTATTAGTAAAACTTTTATTAGCAAACTCTTACATATACACCCTATTTTCACAGTTTATGCGCATCGCTGCTTTTTGTTATATAGTGTTATTATAGTTTCATAAATTTGTATAATGCTTATGTGTTTCTGAAACTAAAATAAATTTGACACAAAATGGCAATCTCACTTTTATAGTTTTCTTACTATAACTTGGTTTGCTAGGTATGGTCCCCCCCAAATAAAAAAAAAAATGTAAAATTTTAATGTCATGGAAAAAAATTTTTAGTAAACATTTTTTTAAGGCCAAATTTAAATACTAATATTATTATATGTTTAATTCTGAACACAAAAATATATTCTTCTATATATATTACTTTTAATTTATATTTTTAATAAATTTTTTTTAAAACCCTTGCACGAGGCTCGAAAACAAGCCGCCACTACAGGAAAAAATGACCGCCAGTTGGAGGGTTAACCAAGTTAAAACATTCATTTTCCATTTTTTTTCTTTTTCTCTAAAGATCAAAACTCACATTTTGAAATTTTAAATAAATGGCTTTAATTTGTTTACATATTTATTTATTCTGTTCTTGCTGAGTGCATCATGGTTACCCAAAAGACGCATGTAAAATTTTTGTTAATGCTCATTAAAATTCAGTGGATTGAGAACATACACCATCATTGAACTCAGCTTCATGTACAATTTCGAACTTATTTTCAATTTTTGTTTAGATATTGTCTAAACAGATAGACATATAAACAGACAGACATGAAATCCTGCCAGCCCTAGTGATAAGCTTCGGTAAAGCTCAGCCAATAAGAGGTTCGTCGTAGGCAGATACTTTATAATTTTGAACAACTACTTATGGAGCAAAAGAGTCATTATTCTAAAAACTATTAAATTGCCTGTAGTTTTTTCTGTTAGTTCCAGTTGAAGGTTTACTTTATAATCAATATTAATATATTCCTGAACATTTAAAATAAAACTACGTTAAAATGTTGTGGACCAATCCATAGAGCTGAATATTCTTAACATTAGAACAATTATTTATTATACCTAATCAAGTTTAATTTTTTTAATAGTAGTATTATTATAACAGCCCTCTTAAAAATATTAGGAGCATAAAACTATGACATACCTTTATTTTAAATTTTATTACTTTAAAAATGGAATAAAAATTCTTTTAGAATGGTCTTGTATGTAAGTTTATTAAGTAAAGTTTTTCCGTTTATCAGAGGGTATTAATTTTATTGTGATCTTATTATTTAAAAATTGTATCGCAATTCTTTTGTCTTCAAGTACCGTTCAATGTGCAGTATATATATATATATATATATATATATAATATATATATATATATATATATATATCATAACATTTTTATGGAGACTAGTTAATACACTACTAATGGTTACTTAATATATTATATTTTCTTTATATCGTAATAAATTATATCTTAATATCCTTGTCTATAATGTTGTAATCATTGCAACCCCGTGGTGTCGTAAACGGAAAAAGACTTTTATACCGAATTAATTGTTTGGGTTTAACAATAACTTGCTACTAGACACTTACAACTTTTGATAAGTTGTATTTAATTATAATTGTTACATAATGCTTAATGTTTTTTCTAAAAATATAAACTAGATTACCCCAACTTTATTTATAGGTCACCAACATTCTGCAACACGAATTTCTGTGTCGAATTTATGTCCACTGTAGTATGTCAGACTGTTAAAGTCTCCCTTTGTTGCAAACGCTGCTAGTTGGTTATACCAGCTGACTGTTACACGGTGGCTGCTCAATGAAATGACGAAATCAAACCCATAGTGGCAAATGCCATGGTTTCCACCACATCAGACCCGACTGATAGTGATCTAGGATTTCACAATGAGATTATATAAATAGTATTAGTAAGTACACCAGATACTATGAGCCGATGTTTAGGGGTGAATGCGATTAAAATAGGACCGAGGGGACATTTTCTGTTACAATTCCATTTAAATTTACTCTAGTGGCTTCTGTACGTTACGTTAAAAGTCTACAATTAAACTGTTTTCAGCCATTGTTTAGTATTTGGTTAGATACTAGAACACGTCTGATGACGATTCTTGAGATATTGCATTATGATGGGTGTATGTGTACAATCATAAATATTCTGGAATTATATTTGTTCCAAATATTGTATTCAGTTTTTTATTGGTTTGATTTCTTTTTGGATTGTTAGAATGACTATGCCAACTTTTTAAAGTCCAGTATGCAACAGAAATTTATATAGTAGTTGGAAATGTTGGCAACTTTTGTTTTACTTTTTGTGTGTGATTACGTCCGACAAAAAACGTGTTATATTGTTTCCAACAACGTCAACATTTTCATTTTATAATGATCTACTACAGTTATCTTTATAATGCTTATTTACTGCACAGACATAATGCATTGCGATATAAATCATAAATATCCCTACATATAACGGCCATAAACTCTCTACTAATACAGACAGAAAACCAATAACCTATTAATAGAATGGCAATGAGGGGTTTGACGGCTTAAAAGATCACTCTAAATTATGAATATGAAACACTCTCTGCATGGATTAAATAGAATAAGGCTAATTACCAATTAAGTCATAGTCTACCTCTCAACTGCAGTTATTGAGAAAATGCTGCTCAAAAAAAAATTAAACCAATAACAATTTCAAAAACTAATTCTTAAAGTATTACTTATTAAAATTGTTATGCTGTTTACTTAAAATCGAAAACTAGTGGGTATGTAATATTTAGTAAATCTAAGTAATATGATTAGTTATAGTTGAGATATGTTTGATAATTTATAGAGCGTTAGTGAAGCCTATCTGACGTGAGGCTGGGAAACTTTTATTTGTGTCTTTCTGTTCGCAAGACTTCTGGACAACGAACTCATTCATCGACATTAGTTTTCACGTACAGACTTATTTCCATAAAGGAAATATCCAGTTCGATGATGGTGTACATAAATCTTGGATTTGGCCGTATTGTAGCAATAGGCTTTTAAATTAGTCTAGAATAAACATGATAGCAATAAGAAAGTTTAGTGACTAAATTGTTAAATAAATATTTTGATAATTTTAAATTTTATTGTGTAACCTAAGATTAATAGAAGCAAATTTCATCTGTAGAGTTTAAATTTAGTATGAATTTATGTATGAATCTATGGAGGCTGATAGCAAGCTTAACACGATGTAAAAAAAAAATAAAAAAACACCGTATATTACCTCTCTAACTTCTTTAAGGAAGCAAATTATTACCAACTATTTTGGCGCTTACTTAGTACTGGTGGTATTAGTCTATTATGTCGGTTAATCATGTTTGTTACAATATTGCCCGTAGCCTTGAGCCTTGGTATATCATTGGGGACCGAGCTTGTCTAATAGGCCAGGAGCCAAGAGCCAATTTGCATTTTTTAAAGGACATCATTTTGTGATTGAAATCGATACAAGCATTCTCCTAACGATTTTGACGCTTACTTAGTACTGGTGGTATTAGTCTATTATGTCGGTTAGTCATGTTTGTTACAATATTGCCCGTAGCATTGAGCCTTGGTATATCATTGGGGACCAAGCTTGTCTAATAGGCCAGGAGCCAAGAGCCAATTTGCATTGTTTAAGGACATCATCTTGTGCTTGAAATCGGTACAAGCATTCTCCTAACGATTTTGACGCTTACTTAGTACTGGTGGTATTAGTCTATTATGTCGGTTAATCATGTTTGTTACAATATTGCCCGTAGCCTTGAGCCTTGCTATATCATTGGGGACCAAGCTTGTCTAACAGTCCAGGAGCTTAGAGCCAAATTGCATTGTTTAAGGACATCATCTTGTGCTTGAAATCGATACAAGCATTCTCCTCAGAAAGATTTCGTCAAGCACGCTAGCTTTTTTGGAGGTCGAAATGGAAGAGTGCCTAGGTGTTAAAAATACGAAATTATAATTTTTTTCAAATAGTATTTGTTTGAGCTAGAGACACTTAAAACTACCTGTCAAAAATTTAAATAATAACTCACCGTCAGCTCATCACATAAAGGTCATCACTCTAAATTGACGACTTTTAGTATCTTCCTTTAATTGTCTGACAGTAACACAACTATTATTTTACCCTGAAGGTTCGTGTATAGTGTGTAACATTAGGATATTATAATCCAAAGAATTAAAACAGTTTCATATATGTAGCTCTTTTGATATCTTCTCATTTAACTCCGCCAAAAGTAAAAAAAATTGGGAATTTGGATATCTCAGCAAATGGTGCATCTTAACAAGTAGGCTATAGCGGTATCTGATGGGAATATTATTGAATCTACTAAATAGCCGAGACGAGTTTATTGTGAATGATTACCACTCAACATGTTAAAGTTCTTTAACTATAATACGTACTATTTGTTAAAACTTCTAGCTTTGTTCTTAACAAATGCTCAACAAAATTGTATCGTAATTAACTATATGATATAATATTTGTGCATTCATTTATCAATAATCGAGTAGAACTCTCCAAAAAAACTACGTTGGTCAAACAATAACTCAAATGCACAGTAGAATGTAAAAAAATTGCAGCGAAAGAAATCAAATTCTTATAATGCAATGTAACATGTCATTTTTATAGGGGGTTTAAATAAGGCATTTTTTATTTTTTTGAGAGGAAAATATGTTTTTAGTTTAATGACATGTTATGATTTTTATTTCTTCCCCCTACAATTATTCTCCAGTAGCCCAACATCAACGCAGGAGACGTCAGCTGGCGGGGTCCGGCTCGACCGGGTAAGGCGGAGTTTCAGGATACATCCGCCGGAGTTCGCTTCAAGGGCTGAAGCGCCTTACAGCGGATACCCCATGTACTACAGTACGTAAGTACGCTGTGCCTGGCTTCCTCGCTCTCTCGGTCGCTGTCTCTCGGTCGGTGCCTAGCAGTCGGAGTCGGAGTCGCCGCCCCCACGTACGCCACGATAAGGTACAAGTAAGTAGGTACTTATTTACCTGCCAAAACACGCTTTTACCTGAACTTGCCTAGTCACTAACGATAGGATAAGTACGCGACATTACGTACTTAAGCTGCTAACGGAATATAATTATAGATATAAAGTGTAGCAAGAAAATAGATCAGTACGAATAGGATTAGATTCTATTACTAGTAAAGAAGAGTTTGAATTTAGTTTTACTTAATTTATCGTTTCTTTTCGAGGCCGCTGGGTCGCTTGACGTACGTTGGCACCAGCACTCCCGAGCTTCAGGCTAAGCGTAATTTAGTTAAGTTTATTTAATTTATCGTTTCTTTTCGAGGCCGCTGGGTCGCTTGACGTACGTTGGCACCAGCGCTCCTGAGCTTCAGGCTAAGCGTAATTTAATTTAGTTTTACTTAATTGTCGTTTCTTTTCGAGGTCGCTGGGTCGCTTGACGTACGTACGTTGGCACCAGCGTTCCTGAATTTTGGACTAGGATTGAACGTAGTTTAGTGTTTATATTTAATTTAATTTAGTTTATCGTTTCTTTTCGAGGCCGCTGGGTCGCTTGACGTACGTTGGCACCAGTGTTCCTGAACTTCGGGCTAGGCGTAATTTAATTTAATTTTACTTAGTTTATCGTTTCTTTTCGAGGCCGCTGGGTCGCTTGACGTACGTTGGCACCAGCGTTCCTGAGCTTCGGGCTAGGCGTAATTTAATTTAGTTTTACTTAGTTTATCGTTTCTTTTCGAGGCCGCTGGGTCGCTTGACGTACGTTGGCACCAGCGTTCCTTAGTTTCGAGCTCTAGGCGAGCTAGGCGCGATTTCGAGCGAGCTAGTGTTTACATTTAGTTTTTATTCAGTTCATCGATTCTTTTCGAGGCCGCTGGGTCGCTTGACGTACGTTGGCACCGGCGTTCCTTAGCATCGGGCAGGACGTAATTTAGTTAAGCTTTGATTTAGTTAAGCTTTTATTTAGTTTATCGTTTCTTTTCTAGGCCGCTGGGTCGTTTGACGTACGTTGGCACCAGCGTTCCTTAGTTTCGAGCTCTAGGCGAGCTAGGCGCGATTTCGAGCGAGCTAGTGTTTACATTTAGCTTTTATTTAGTTTATCGTTACTGTTCGAGGCCGCTGGGTCGCTTGACGTACGTTGGCACCAGCGTTCCTTAGTTTCGAGCTCTAGGCGAGCTAGGCGTGATTTCGAGCGAGCTAGTGTTTACATTTAGCTTTTATTCAGTTCATCGATTCTTTTCGAGGCCGCTGGGTCGCTTGACGTACGTTGGCACCAGCGTTCCTTAGTTTCGAGCTCGAGTCGAGCTATGTGTGATTTCGAGCGAACTAGTGTTCGCATTTAGATTTATTTAGTTATAATTTCTCTTTTTTGGCCGCTGGGTCGCTTGTCGTAAGTTGGCTCCAGCGTTCCTCGTTTTCGAGCTTCAGTTGAACTAACAACTGTCGTATTAGGGGACGTTTAGGTAGTGGAACAGTCATCCTAAAGCAAATGCTGACGCCTTCCCTTTATTCCCTTTCGTTTCCGAGTCTGCGATGATGAAAGCATGTTGATCCGTTGATCATCGGTGCTGTATTTGCTTCGGCTTTTGGTTTCACATTAATTCGGTTCTGAGCTAAACTTGGAAACTACCTCTCCCTTTCGAACCCTGGATTTTACCCCTCTCGACTGTTCTATCCGGTGTCTTAGGGTTATATATTTTTATAAACTATCCCTGACCCGATTAAACGTTATAGCAATATGATGGTCCTTTATGATGTTTTTCACACGAAAGTAGACATACGATCCGGTTAATTTTATTTCCCTGTTCATGGTCAGATGATCATATGTTGAGGAACTAACTCTGATATCGTTTGTTGTGTACAAATGGTATGTATATCTGTTTCATTGATTATATTTCAGATAGTTTCTCGTTGCCCTCATCAAGAAATAAAAAGTTTATATAACTCTCAAAAGAAACTGCATCGGTTAAAAAACTCTTCTTTCCAGGTACCGTGATCTACTTCCAGTGTGGTATATTTCCAGCACTATAGGTCCCGAAGAAAAAAATATGTTGACCTACTTAGGACTGAGAAGCCTATTTCGAGAAAAAACATAAAAGTGAATACCTAAGACTGTTTGAATTTATGGTCTAATGTATTTATGTAGAGAAATTTGAGTTTAATTTATTGTTTCCCCAAGAAAATATGTATATATCTGGATCTCAGAAAACAACTTCTGTCAAAACGAGTCTACTTAGGTCTTTTGCAATCTGATTTTGTTGTAAGATATTTCCAGTGCTATAGTTAGTTTTCCTTTTTGTCACTATAAAGAAATTATACATACATCTTAGAACTGAGAACATGGGTTTAGTGTAAGTAACATTTTGATTTTAAATATAAATAATATAATTAAATTAGTGGTTATATTAAATATACATATTGTCAAACTGGTGTATTAAAATGTTTATACAGAACAGTTTATTACGTATAACAGGCTTATTCAGTTAATATTACACACTTTAGTGATAAAAATGGGATTTTCCGAAGCTTTAAGGACCAGTGGGGCCTAGCCGGGAGATATTTTCGAAAAAATTGGCCTATATTCATCCCAAGAACTATAAGAATGTATACGGAAATTTTAGTGGAATCGGTAGTTTACGCTTGAAAACAAAAGAAACAAAGAAAGACATTTTCGCTTTTATAATATTATTAGGATGGTGTTAGTTTTGTTTTGTTTATTATATTTGCTATTATGTATACACCTGTATGTCTCTTAACGATGTGTTGAATTTTATATTTAATGTCTTCGTTTTCTTTGTATACCCATATAGTGTGTGCACTTCTTCGTAATTTATTATTGAAATATATATATATATATATATATATATATATATATA
Source organism: Homalodisca vitripennis (assembly GCF_021130785.1). Taxonomy (NCBI): domain Eukaryota; kingdom Metazoa; phylum Arthropoda; class Insecta; order Hemiptera; family Cicadellidae; genus Homalodisca; species Homalodisca vitripennis. Next base: position 45,986,123 of record NC_060211.1, on the reverse strand, counting down.
TATATAAAGTTAACAATCTCTTCTTTTGTATGGAGGCACTCTAATTTAAACTAAAATTTATTTAATGAGTAACATTTTCTTGGAAATAATTTCCAAAATTATAAACAAATAGTGTAGTTATACTTTGATTAACTTTAACAGTACTTTATGAATCAAAATTACTTCCAAGAGAATGTTCATAGATCTACAAAACCAGACCACCGAATAATGTACAAGGCACGTTAACTTGAAGACCGAACACTCACAAGTCACATCTGTTACAAGCCCGGAATGTGTAGGAACTTTATTGGTAACACATGGTTGTGGTCCGAAAGCTTTTTAGATATCGACATTTTTTTAAGTCCTAATTTAATTTATAGATTTAAATCTTTTACGGTTTTCACGACAAAATGTGTGTACTTTAATTATTATGCTAAAGATTCGTAGACTCTTAAGGCATCTTGTATTTGCTTGTCAGTTTCAAGAACCGTATAAGACAAATCATTTAAATTCAGCTTGATTTTACGTTATTCCTGTATTTTACACCTCAATTTATTTATTCTTGAGTAGCACCTGGACGATCCCTGAACATTAATTTACTTTCGTATTACAGAAATAAGTAAATATTTAAGTTAAAAGACATAAATGATATAATATGGACTTCAATATCAAATGAAAGTTATTATTACTAGGTAGACTAGTCAAACAATCACAAACCCACAAATGATTCCGCTAAAATAATTTGTTGAATTTAGTAGACTGTAAAATATGTTTTTTTAACTGGTTTTGCGTTTCCACGGGTATGTGTAGTGTCACAAGTTCATGCATGTATCTGGATAAGATCAATTTTACCGGGAATGGATAGATAGTTCAGTATACAGACGACAAGATTCTCTACTAAAATTCATGTGATAAAACTCTCATAATAATGGTTTCTATATTTATAAAAACAGCTCGTTATATAAGGTCTTAGAATTCCTTTATCCTTTCTAGAGATCTTAAGTCTAACGTAAGAGATAATAAGTGGGTCGCACAGAGTTAATCGATAAATCAAGGACCCTCGCAGCATTACCGCCTCTTGCAGCCGATCCTGCCTCTTACGTTACAACATTTTCTAGTCTCGTATCATTAAAACTTTATATCTTTATAGAAAAACTGCTACTAGCAGCATCTATTCATATTTTAAATTGAATGATGTTAATTATTAGTACAACCTGGAAGGTTTAATACTAGTGTACTAGAAATCGATTAGTACTACAAACTGTAAAAACAGCGGTAAATAATAAGTGATTTCCAAATTACTGGCCGATTGGTATTTTTTTGTTACAAAACATTAGATAGACTTTGGTGTAGGAAAGTTGTATTAATAAAAAAAGTCCGATGAAAATTGCAAATGAAACTTAAAATTCACAGCAAATTAAATGTTGAAATATTTAAAAACGTAAACATTAATTTTATAAGAAATTTACATGGAAAATGATCAAATTTTAATTCAATATCACAGTAGGTATTTCAAAATAAAATAACAGTGAACCAAAGGAAGAGTATAAATAGTTACCATGAAATACAGTGCATTAGCTGTTATTTATTCCATTTGTGAACTAATTAACTACCAATAAACTTGTGATTTTACGTGCACAATCCTTTGTATTAAGTCAATATTTTTTATCGGATTTTAATGCCTTAAATGACTTTTTGAACTTTGTAAAACACTAATGTTTGCAAATTTTGGTCAAATTAGTAGTTTTTAAAATATATATTTGTGAAATTATTTCCAATTAAGATTTTTAAAGACTTGTTAAAAATGTAACCTACAGTTAAGTTAAAGTTGCATTGTTCATTGCAAATATTTTCGAACAAACAAATAATTAGTGCAGAAAATCGATAAACGAAAGGAGATAATTCGATGCATGTACTTGGGTTTTGACCCTTCTAAGGAATAATCCCCTAAAGATTTTAGTAACAGTTTATAAACACTCTTTATAAGAGAACTGATACGGTAACAAATAAATAGCATACACATGCATGTTTTAAAAGGCAAAAGGCTCATTTAAAGATAATACATAAATAAAGTACTAAAATATTAAATAGTAATAATATAAAAAATAATTACTTAAAATTACTAATATTACATAGACCTATTTCAATCTACACTGAAGCTTGTATTTCTATATTTATTTAACAATAAAACTATGATTATGGGAATAGGTTAATAATTGATGCTAATTTTACTAAACGAATCGAAGAAATACATTTATAAATCTCATATAACCAATTGTAATTTTAAGAAAAGAGAAGGATAGACTACAACAACTAGCTACAGATATGTCCACTGGGTATACTAACTACCTTCGTATTTTTATCTCATACCATTCAATTTATTTATATTAACTAGTATTTTTATACGAATTAAGACGTTCAGAGTCAAATTAACCGCTCTCATAGGCTGAAGGTAGGATATTTTCCATTGTTAAAATAGAACACTATGTTTCAAGGATTGGAATATATCCACTTCTTTAGTTATAAAAACCCTATAAAGTGGGGATCTTCAAAGACAAAGCAATATACAATAATGAACTCACCAATTCAAATATAGCAAATCATTTGACCATATTCCTGAGATTTATGAGGAGTACTAAATATAAATTAACAATACAGACACACGGGAAAAATACTATATTTCAAACAGAGGAAATGAGGGACTGAGAACAAAACAATACTTTTACATTCCGCAGCGTGCGGTATGACACAGGAAAAAAAAGGGAATGGTGCTGATTGAGGAGGTAAACTGGGTGACAATATGTGTAATTTATACAAGTTTGAGAATGTTATTTTCAAAGCTTCTTCTAACAATCAAATTTTTCGTAGATTGCTGGTAAGTTTCCTATATTTTTTACCAAAGTGGCCTATGTTCAACAGAATGTTACTGTATTTATATCTGAAACCTCAATTAATTTATGTTAAAAAATCTCTGAAATGTGTATTAATTAAGGTTTTATACCTGTTTATGTGATCAATTTAAAATTATCAATATTCGACAATTTTGTATTGATTTTAAATTAACAATTTCATCACGATATGTTCAATTGTATTTACATAATCTTATGTCCTACGTATTTTGGCGAAACTGTGATTTTCCTTCAACATTTTTCTAAATCAATAAAAATGTTTATACAAACAATACCATAAGCAACTATAAATTAAGTGTTATTATATAATTATTTAGTAGCAGAAGAGGTGATCTTTGGATCTGTTACGCGTAACAAATGAAAATATATGTAAATCGATAGTAAAAATTATAATTCTTTCCTGACCAACCGGATACAGTTGTTTGTAGATATTTGACACCTCACGAAATAATAAAAGGAACGATGGTATCATTGTAAATGAATTATACTAAAATGCACCTATATGTTTACACATAATATAGTTGACAACAAAACATTAATTTGACAACAAATATGTTATATTATTTACTTCCGTAACAAATTTGAAATTTTCGTTATTTACGTAATACAACATTCAATACATAATGAAACGTAATGAATTAAGATATTAAAGAATTTCATCGTAAAATATTATAGAAGTATTCATTATTATAATCCAGAAACTGGCAACATAATGAGGTATTTTTATGTTTTTACTATAGTGCGGACGAGGAATTTATTTTTACTGTGGTGATAACAATAAAACACAATATACTAAATTTCATTTTTCATTTGATTTAATCTGGGGGAACTCGGCAGGAGAGGAATATCACTAATTGATAGAGCAATATTCTGTAGTACTATTTCTAAAATTGAGTCAATCAATAAAAGAACAAGACGGGGTGCGAATGAGAGGGCCACCCACGTGTTATTGAGCATCCCCAAGTGCCTCCCACCGACAACCCTTTAGTCTTTTCGTGCTTAAACTCTGCAATGTTCACGGAATTTTACCTACTTTAACGTAAATTACAGGTGCTCTAATGGTTTTCTAAATAATGCAAAAAATTTTTATTGAAAACCCTTTTTATAGGAATAGTAGTAGTATTAGTATTAGTCCATAGTAATAATAATAGTATCGTATTTCTTAAAATGTATTGGACGAAACAAAATTGTTACGTATATCACGCAAATTTTTAGTTTGTGTCTACAGTATTTATTAACTTATGAAAATTCTTTCAAATAATCTAAAATAACAATTTAACTGGGTAAGTTAAACGTAAGATTACAAAAAGGAATAAGCCACTAAAGAATATATTTAAAAGGTTAAATTAAAAGGTTTTTTTTTCGCTGCAACTGTTTTTATTTAAATTAATCTATTTTCACAGACTTTAAATGACTTTTTAAAAAACAATGCATGCAATCTACTATACTTTTTACCTGAATATTCCAACCTAATTGGTAACATTCAGGTACAACATTTTTTATTAATAACTTATTAAAAATAGATTTCCTTATAAAATGTATGGGCACGTTATTTATTATACGCATTTCTTAGAAATCTTAGTCTTAGTTTCTCAGCTTGATACTCAATTGATATTGATATATAAAACAGTAATCTACTAGAGATCATGAGTTCAAATATATTGGATCTAAATTAGAAATAAGTGAAATAATTATAAATGAGTGAAATAAATGTTTGACATAAACTCTCACTGTCAAATATTTCGTAACATAAAAGTCATCACACTTGTGTAGCATATGCGGTAGGCATTAACTTTGGTGGTAAGCATTATGATAACCAATATCAGAACGCTCATTTTCTGTTTTTGTGTCACATTAGGATCATTGCAGTATTGATTTAATAAACAAACACTTTTGGGTAAATATTTTATAATCTTAGTGTAATTATGATACTGGGACCTTTATTCACCGTGCATTTATACTTAGATAAATATTCGACAAACATCATAGATAAATACAATAGATTAGTGAAAGCATTGAAACATTAATTATTATTTTCTTGGTTATAAAAATGTATCTAGATTAATTTAATTAATGCTTGAACAGTCTTTATGACCAAACTGGATACATAAGAACTTAGCTATAATTGTTACCATGAATGGCAAGCCTTAAACGTGTGTGATTATTTCGACGTTCAGTATGAAACCATCGTCAGAAGGATAAATATTATCCTCAAAAAAACGTTTATCATTTGCGGATAAGAGTCTCCATAAGCAATGCCATATTTTACGTTCAGATCCGGTTCGACAGATATTGGGTTAGTTTCCTGCGGCTAAGTTGAAGTTTAGCGATTGTGGCAGCATTTATACTTTTTACTACTTGGCAGAAACATTACCTAAGAGATAAATTTTATCAATAAACCTCACAATTACCTTTACTTTACATTAGAAAACTCAAAATGCAGTAATTTTAGACACATTACATTTCGTCGTAACCTGACAGTGATAACTAAATTTATTACAATGGCAAACTGTTTTTAGACTGTGTATTAGAAGAAAAGTAAAATTTTTGTGCACAGTAATGTTTTAAATATATAGTTATTTTCAAATTATGCGACTTCAAGTCAAGATTTTTGTAAAGCGCAATGATTTTTTAATTTGTATAGCGCATTTGCCAACAGCGTATTGATATATTGATATGAGATAGAAAAATATACGAATACAGAGTTTCAGTATTTAACTAGAGTTTATCTTCTTGGCCAGACTCAACCAAATATTGTATTTTTAATATTGAACAAACTGGATCCTCGTTCACAAATGATGTTATGAGGATTGTGAAATACGGAAAACTTTCCAAAAGCTTTTAAATTAATACGTAAAGGACTAGAACAGTTTTACTAGAAAAAATATGAAATTATATTGTTATTTTCCGTTGATAAAACGTAGATAGGAAATCATTTTGTTAAAATAATCCTTTGAGCAACAGGTATTGCATATTATATTGAAAACAATTTAAATTAAAAATAAGATAAAATTAACATGTCAGTTTTTAAATAAAAAATAACATGTACATATGAAACTAATTTACAATATGTGAAACGAGCATGGCTTCAATACATTGAAGTAATTGTTTCACTTTAATACATGGAGCGTTACAATAAGATTTAAGTGATGACTGGGAAATTAAAATACAAATATTCTTCCCGGCTCAGTGGAAATAAGTAGGTAGATTTGGTGACAAGTGAATTATAATTTATGTATGTTTTTTTTATAAGACCGTTCGAGGTAACAAAAAGGATTTATACAAACAATATTTAATATTATAGCATTCAATAACAGTTTTAAAACTACTTGTATAGGTTCATAAATAACTAAGTTGTCTTTATTCAGTATAAATTATTGCAATAATGAAACTAAATCTAGTACCAAGCTGGTCAACAAACGTATCAATGTATTTTAACGTAAAATTGTTGTGCCAAGTTTTAAACTTTCACAACATTCCTATCACCAGTTCTTGTTGATATAAATTATTAATATTATTAGGTTTTATACTTAAATCTTCTAGTAAACTGTTCTGTATGGATAAAAAATGAGGTTTTAGAACTCCAGAAAACTCTTTCCTCTAGATTCATATATAATAGTGTTATTAATAACAGTTTAAACAGCCGCGGTATAGTAGCCAAGTGCGATACGAAGCTGGTCAATGAACTTAGCCGATATATGGATAAGGTGGCCGATTTTGTATATAACATCTACCTAAAAATATACCCTTAGCCCAAACTTTTTAGGAATACGTAAGAATATTAATTAGCGTAGTATACACTAAAGATTATCTATTACAGAATTATATTAATAGACGATTTTGTTACACTTACTTAGCAAGCGTTATAAAGAACACGAACTTTGAAAATTGTAAATACTTTAAATAAATATTTTGTACTATTTACATATATAGAAATTACTTTAGATGCATCAATGAAGACAATTATTCTACATGCTAATCTATATCATACTAGATGTGTTTAGCCTGATAACCCAAGACTTTTTGATACTATTGAAGTATAAGTATATTTATAAGTAACTGTGTTTTGCAAGCTAATTAATTTATTCCAGTTTGTTTATAAAAAATTATCAATTATTCATTATAATTACAAATGGAGTTATGAACAGAGAAGACTATTTGAATACATATATGTTGGTGTATTTAGAATTTTTTTCATCTATATTGTGGAGCCAGAGACTTATTTATAATGCTGGTTTCCTCTAAAAAAGAAATCTGCAGAGATTAAATGGAAATGAGCAAACTGGATTTACATGTAGCTATTCTATCCAACACATATGCAACATGCATTACGAACGAAAATGTCATCTCGATTGGTCAGATCACAACGGATTTTAAGGTAATGAAAAAGCATGACAACTATTCCAGGCATAGTGAACCATAAATATACATGTTTTATGAAAAATCTCTCCTATTCAAATTATAATTGGTTGTTATGCGGGTATTTTTGCACACGATGTAACAAGAAATGGTAAATATAAAGGAAAATAACGTCTTATTTTATTAGAAGAAGTTAGGGCTAGTAAGCCCTCTATAACACCTAACCTAAGCTCAAACAGTTTAGAAATGACTTTCAAACCACCACCAATGGCTGGGCAAGTGGGCTACTTCCAAAAACAGAATCGCTCCACGGCCATCCATCTAGCAGCTACGATCGACATTTATTGACTTGGTTATTTTGTGACAGCCGATCACCCGCTAACCTTTTTAAGTAGAAGTGGTTTGAAAACAAGAAAATTTTCTAAATTTATTCAGTATTCTTATTTACGAACAGTTTTAAAAACGTTGAAACAAGATATTTCAGACGATAATATTAATTATGGATAATGATAAATAGATGTAATGGTTATGTATTTAAAGAAACTTATATTGTAATTGTTTAGTATAAAAAGTGCAGTCTGGATAAATGCCTTAGTAATGGTAAGCAATTGTTGCTGACCGCTGTGCCATCTTCCCTCTGATGGATCTTGAAACTATTAAAATGTGTATTACATAGAAAATGTGACAAGAGAATGTTTAATCGTATTTTCCACTTTAAGCCTCTCAATTTTATATAATCTTCTACACTATAATATTTATATCTTGGTTATCACAAATTAAATAATAAAATATTTATAGTTTATATTTTTCCATCACAAAACTTTACATATTATCCCATATTATTACATGAGTTCATCACGGAAATTATTAAAACCTCAGGTAGTAATAATTTTGCTTATGTTTCGGGAAGCCATATTACGTGCTCTACTTTATTCAGTACATAAAATTATATTGATATTTGGTGTTGATCAATTAAATAAGCTTATCCATTTCAAACAATACTGCTGCGTTATCTTCTACACACAGTAATTAAATATTAAAGTGGTTAATACGGTGGCTATCACTTACGTACTTATCGGACATTGAATAGCTGTTTAATATCCGGCCACAATTATTGTCGATATCAGCGTTTTATTGCCATGGCGGCTGTGATAACTTAATTCATATTTGCAACGATTATAAACTGCAACAGTTTTTAATTAATAATTTAATTATAGTTCATCGCTCAGAAATTGACTGTCAATATATGGTTTTCTTTCATCTGCTATCAATTGATTTGTAAAGTATAATAACATTTATCCTTATGTTTTTCAACTAATACCTAACAGATATTCCAAAGAGTTGAAATAAACACGATTGGCATGTGTTTATTTCATCAACATTCATTGGACGGTTTTCCTGTATAATAATAATATTTACATTGTTATTGATTGATAATAATATCAAAACTGGGCAATATAATAGTAACTCGATAAAAAGTATCGAATTCATAGTCGACATTTCTCTAGTTACTCAGTAAAATCATAATCTTAAACAGCGTTATAGATCGTAACATAAAGTAACATAATGAAAAGTTTATAGTCATAACTTAATGAAAACTGACCAAACACTACTAGTTTAGGCAACTTATACCGTCGTTACTAACATAACATTTTCTGATTCAAAACCATCGAAACATTTTTTTTTTAACAGTTAACTTTTTAATTGTTTTGACCACGCTATATAGACTATCTTCAGTCAACAAATGCAGTACAGAACCTATCAATGCCAAGCTATTGTCTGTTTAGGTGAGGTAAAAGTGGCATATTGTCAATGTCTTAAAGCTTAACCAATCACCAACCGGTATTATTAATAGGGCCTGTTTCACATATCGCATAACTTTTCCAAATTTAAATCTATATATTTTGTACAATTAGTTTTCTCTTCTTGATTATTTCGAAGGTTTCTCTTATTAACCTTGGATAATATTATTGAATTTTCCTAATAATTTTTGCTTGAAGTTCTTTTAAATGTTTGTTTTTGAAACCCTTTATTTTACTTCCAGTATTTTGGTACCTCAGCGACTTGTGCATCTAATGTATTCAATCACTAGTGGATGTTAAAAGCAGTGTTACCAATAAATAAGCCATAGTTACAAGGGATTTCATAGTCTCCCGGGGTACACATTCTATCTTGTCCTTCACTGGTCTCAACCTGCCTTTCACTTTTGAGAGGACATTAATACAGTTGTTATTACGTGTCTACATTTATCGTTTATATTGCACCGGTCATTTCTTAAATTTAAGACAGTGAGGCTAGTTAAGGACTGTCTTAATTTTAAATTAATTTGTGTAAGGAATGCTAAAATGCAGTGTAAATTGGATACTAGGACTTTATGCGGTTATAAATGTCGAAACTATAAGTTTTGGAACAATGAATACTATGTTACCAAACAAATAATTGAGGGAAAGTGATAATTATTTAAAGAAAAACTTTTTAGTTTCTTTTACATAAAATTCTTTACTGAATGACCCTCATCATAGTCCTGGTGGTATGGATATAGTCCATTTCCGCGAGGGTCAAAAACCAAAACACTTTGGACCATTTTCTATGAATGTATATATACTAAAGTTTATTAAAAATCCTACTATAAAGAGTTTATTGGGGACAACATATTAAAAGTAAACATGTGATGTATTACTATTATTAATATATAGTAGTGTACGCATATGAGATCTGTAATTTAAACAAGTAGGAAAAGCAAATTTTAAATAAATCTGTATTGAACATTTATAACTTTTCTGTAAACTACAGGAGAGCCTCGTTCATTAAACTAGACTAATTTAGGAATGAGTAATGTGTCAGCATGTAGGTTAGGTAATCGATGGACGTATAATTGAATCTGATGGTGTGATCCTCGCAATTTTCGAGATTGGCTTCTAACCGAAACGCTGAGTCAACGTGGGCTTAAAATCAGCTATACATAATCTACGTAGATGCTTTTGTAAAATTAATGTTTTTCGTTACGTACCTCGAATACAAGTACAATTTTAAATATGAATGAACCTTTCAACACTGCTAATTTTTAAACAGAATACAAATTTATTGGTAGAAAAGAGGTTTCATATTGATATGTATAACACCTCTTTTATATATATATATATATATATATATATATATATAACCAATATCCATAATGTGACGTATCTGTCACATTTTAAGTAACGGGGTTTTAAGTAAAATATAAAAAAGTAATTTTTAGGTATTTTACTGTTCAAAAATTATTTTGTTTACAGCTTCAATCATTTATCTCCCGTTTAAGGTCTAATAGTTTCGGATCTTAAGAGATTCGAAAAGTATAATATATAAGTACATATTTCTGTAATCCATATGGTATTAACTTTATTAAAAACTATCTAATTGAAACAAACGAAAATCCTTAATGTTCCTATGCTATACCTCTCAAATTTAAAAAGGTAATGGTCCCTAATCAGTATCACTAGCTTTCGTGATCTTAAATCTGATTTCTTCTTCAGGTGGGGAGAAGGAAGAGGTCAGATTGGAGATATTAAAACTTTGTGTTATTGTTTTCCTTCGTGCATCAATGAATTATGTCAATTGGCAGAAAAGATTCTATTCAGCAAAAAATCATCAACTAGATAGAAATAAGGGATATTTTATACATAAATATAACCTTAAGCAAACAGCAACTCCAAAACCTTTTTTACTATTTTGGTTAGAGATTCTGTCCACCTGACAAATATTTTATGCAAAAAGTGCAGTGTACTGAATTTCAGCATCACTATCATTATTATAATGAATGAATTACCAATAAAGAAAACTTTTAAAACTGTTGATATTATTTACTAACTACTATTATCTATTATTATTCCACACTGTACATAAATATACCATGTTAGCGTTGGAAAAGGAAGGTAATCTACTTTTGCGACACATACTCTAAAAAGAAATGGATTTGAATATATTGAGGTCTAAACATATAAATCTATGTACTCCATGTTATATTTTTAAAACTTTTTGTATATTGAGATCTGTTACGATTTAAAATATAGCCGTACCCATGTTTTTGATTATAACTATGTGTATTGTCATGGCATCTCTTTTAGCATGTGTTCATAATTTATTTCTGAGAAACTTTTCGGATTATTTTCGTGAATATTATACATTGAGACCAACCTTAAGCCACAAGTAATTTTGAAGGACTTTTAAAATGCACTGTGATTTCTAAGGGTGATTTTCGTACAGTTATATCAGTTGATGTGATCTCTGGAAGTATTTATATTTACGTACAAAATCCGTAGAAATAATTATAGCATCTAATGAGCTACTATATATACTCTATGTAAGCATATGAACGTATCGTAAAATATTTGCCTCTTGATGTGCTACAAACGATTAGTTTCTCATCATTTTCAATGAATAGTTCTTTAAAATATCTTCGACGGCGAAGAAGCTGAAAATAAACTTTTTACATCATTTCAAAATGAGAGACAGACTAGAAATTATAGTATAATCCATATTTTGAGATTCAAGTATACTAAAGCTCCAGATTCCAGATGATGTGTTAAGAAAAGGTGAACTGGTGCTATACTCGTTATAACCATATCTATACGATGTGTAGATAAGACTGGTTAATAGTACCTAAATAATGTCAGGAATGACTTTTTGGCTGGGCCTCTCAACAGTTAAACGTTTAAATTGTAATTTTCTTAACCAATGTGTATGTTTAAAGATTCTCTATTTCCTTGTTAATGCTATTCCATTATAATGAGAGTACCAAATTCTACGCTACGCTTGAGAAAGGCATTTTACGCGTGAAGTAATGTCATAATAGACTTTACATCAGTATTAAATTTCCAATAAATGCAATTTCTACATAAAAACATACATTGTATTCTATTGAAAATTATAATTTTTATTTACTAAACTGTTATGTTTAAAGAAAAAGAACTAATTAATATTATAAGTAAGACTGATTAACTACTCAAGATATTTAAAAAAATAATATATTTAGACATGTTTGAGAAACGGATTAGCTTTAAGGTTGACGAATATCCGTTTAAAAGTCGCATGCTTGGAGAAGATATATTTGAGTATAGCAGTTATGTACTGAACTTCTTGATAAAAGCGGTTAGCGCAAATTAACTATCACAGATAATGAATGAGGTGGTCCAACGAAATAAGGTGGGAAATCGATGGTTCTCGGTTATTAGTTCTGACTGTGCAAACCTTGCAATTTGCAAAATTGGCATGTATAATAGAGAAGGTAATTCTGCTTATACTATACCTTTTCATTATAACTTGTCTAATATATATATATATATATATATATATATATACAGACAAATACATATATTATATATATTATAATATATATATTATTATTATATATATATTATATGTATTATATATATAATTATACATATAATTTTAATATATATATATAAAAACACAGATAACATATATATTCATGACTGAAAGTTAGCAAAGCCTATCACACAGGGGCGGGAAAATCTTATTTCTTTATACGGGGACTTCTCATCACTGACGGAAATTTCATGCCTTCTCAAAACATCTTCAATAAATGATACTTCATAAAATTACTGGAACTAATACCAATGATAGGTTTTAAGAATTTAAGCGGTCCGACACCGAAAACTTCAAATACTGTTTCCAGTTTTGCTCGTAAAGGAACAGTAATTGGCTGAGTGTCAGCAAAGCCTTTCTCTTGAGGGGCTGAGAAGATTTCAAATCTGTCCGTCTCTCTGCACGATATCCCATGAACAAAATGATAAATAGACTTGAGATTACATAAAAAGCTTCACTACGATAAAATGAATATTGATGTCAATGATAATGGATGTCACTCTGTGGAATTTGGAGAAGCACTAACAGGCAATTTTACGTTAGTCTTAAATGTGACAATAGTGGGATCGAGACGTTTGCATATAAAGTTTATTTCTAAAACAACTGAGTAAAATGGTAAGAAAATTTTACTTGTGAAATAGTAGTTAATACGAGTATTGCAGTAAAATTCTATAGTGCATTCTTGACAACAGGCAACATTATATGTACGATCCAATACTCTAGTTCTTTTTATTCCCTTGACGATAAAACATGTGTACATAAGTTAGATAAACCAACTTCGGTCAAAAACGTGAATCAAGTCCTTCATTTACTTTCTGTCCAATGCGGGAAGAAAGGATTTCAGACTCTAGAAAAGTATGTGCCTTGCTATTTAAAGCCAACTGTGCCACAAAATTAATCCCGGTACGTCAAACCGTGATTGAGATAATGTGGGGACAAATTCATAAAGTCAAGTGTTTTTCACTGGCCTGTGTAAAAATTATGATAAACTAATATTATTTTAGCTTTAATTCTTTCAAACCATGTTCGACGGTTTATGACAAACATACCGATCCAGTATTTATTATGCATATTAGCACCTGGTATATGCCCAAAGCAAGGTATAGCGTACAGACTTTTCTTTATGCATTCATCGCTGATAAAATACACTTTTATTTCATAATATTTAGTTTAAGTGGAACATGTATAATGCTTCGAAAGTAAGCCTTCATATTTTGTTCTGTGGCAATTTTAGTTATCTAAAACTATTATAATTATGCTATAAATATTTGGTTTCACTCAAAAGCTATTACACTTCAAATTCAAGTTTAACAAGATAAAATAAATAATCCGTGTACATAGCTGTAATAAAATTGAGGTAAGAGTTTGAAGACTATTATTTTACAGTTTGTATAATTAATTTGCCCATTTGTAATTTAACAGGTACATCTAACCACTCATACCACAAATACTTGCAATCACTTACGATATATGTAACCAAACCTATAAGGACTGTATAATCCAGTATTGGATAGTTCGTGCTGTACTGAAGCTTGGATGGTTTATCTATCATCAATATGGGATGAAGGAAGGCTAATTAAAGAGCTTCTACGTACAGTCTGCCACCTCGTACAGTCAGGGTCGAAACCACACTGTTCACGCGATGAAATGGCAAGGTTAAGATAGCTTTTAGTTACCCTATTACATAATCTGGATTAAATACATTTATTTGCAAGTATGCTTTTTCACAGAAATTATATTGTCCCCAACTAAATAAAAGTTTTTATTTTTCTAAAGATAATGTGAATTGCCTTTGAGAAATACCCCAAAAATAGTGTTGTATTAAGAATACCTTGATGTGTTATGGTAATTTTGTTTATCTAAACTATTATATTATGAACGTATTTGGTTTCAAAATCGTTATGGCACTATTTTTAAATTTTTTTATAAAAATTCACCCGACTCTACGGCTTTCTTCAAGGGCTTTCAAAGTTCTAATATAAGTCTTGTAATAATACTGTTTCTTATTTAACAGATTTTTATTAAATCACCTGTGGTTGTTGCTGAGGAAGTATGTTTCAATCTACTACTTGTACGATCTAAATATTAATGTTATACAGGGTGTCAATTAAGTCTGGAACCTCTTTTTTAATTTTTGAACCATAATAGAAAGAAATACCAAAGTTCACACGTGCTTACTGGTGATAGTAATGCACACATCTGCCTAATTACCAACCGGATAATCCCTTTGGGGGACGGTCCACAAGGAGTCAGACAAAATTCTTAACTAGCAGCATAGGTCAAGTTTGGTATCAAATTAAAGGTCTTACTTATCAAAGTACAATGCCGCAAACCGGACTTCAAAAGGTGGATTCATTCAGTAGTTATAGATATTTGAATTTTAAAACAATTGAACAATGTAAATTATTAAGTATTACAAGTAAACACCAATTTTTATGTACCTGTGATCAGAGTAAGTGTTCAAAATGTTCCCCACCCATCATCTGACAATGTAGTAATCGAAGCCAGGAATCAATAATTATTACCAATAACACAACTACTGTTAGAATGTGAAAGTGGCAGATTGAGTCATACACAGCATCCACAGAAACTTAACGTTTGGGCAGGTATTATAGGAAATCAAATTATGGGCCCTTTATTTATGAATGGTAATTTAAATGGTGACTCGTATCTAGCAATGCTCCAAAATTCATGCACTACAAGCTGCTCTTGGTCGACAATTTGAAAGAAGTTATTTCCAACAAGATGGCGCGCCAGCACACTTTGCTCTCCTTGTTAGAGAATACTTGGATACAATATTCCTTCACAGATGGATTGGAAGCACGTGGTGCAGTAGAGTGGCCTGCTCGTTCCGCTGATTTATCTCCGCTGGATTTTTTTCTATGGGGATATCTCAAAGATAAAGTTTATCGTACTAAGCCTCGAGATTTGGCGCACCTAAGAAATCTCATAGTCCAAGAAGCTCAAGATATTCCTCGTGACTACCTTTAAAATGCAGTGGATGGGTTTTACAATCGCCTAGGACATTGCTAGACAATGGTAGGGGAACATTTTGAACACTTACTTTGATCACAGGTACTTAAAAATTGGCGTTTACTTGTAATACTTAATAATTTACATTGTTCAATTGTTTTAAAATTCAAATAGCTATAACTACTGAATGAATCCACCTTTTTAAATCCGGTTTGCGGCATTGTACTCCGCTAAGTAAGATCTTTAATTTGATACCGAACTTGACCTATGCTGCTATTGAAGAATATTGTCTGACTCCTTGTGGACCGTCCCCCAAAGGGATTATCTGGTCGGTAATTGGGCAGATATGTGCGATACTATTACCAGTAAGCACGTGTGAACTTTGGTATTTTTTTATATTGTGGTTTTAAAATTAAAAAAGAGGCTTTATTGACACCCTGTACTACTGTTTTATAGTACTATTTGTATTAGAACAGCTATTTAAAAAATAACATTTCGAAGTGTTCTAAACCGTGAGTTATCCATCAAGAATATTTATAAAATAATTGTGCTCAAGACATACGGTATATTGAAATAGTTTTATTGATAGCTAAAATAATACAAAGTAGGAGTATTCCACAAACTGCGAGTCGTGTAACAGACTTCGTTTAAGCTTCCAGCAAAATTTAGGTCTTCAGCATTTGTTACTATGTCACATCGAAAATACATATAATTGTGCTCAGTTTACCTACAAATTAACTTATTCTGTATTTCCTCTTTCATTATTCGGTATTTCGCTGCGATCCTACCTAGATGAGCAATGCGAAAATGTAAATGCATCATCTCTTCTGCACCTCTCAAACTCTGTGTTTCCTGCATGAAAATAGAGCTCCATAAAAATTTCGTCTATAAGTCGGCTCGTTTTCGATATATCATGCGGGCAGACAGACACATAGACAGCCAAGTAGAATTTTGCTAGCCCCACGAGTGATGCAACTTTGCTAACACAAGACCACTTATAATAGTCACTAGCGACGAAAGTAGTGCACCTCTGTACTTCTATAAAGTTTTTATTTCTGATCCTCAAAATTTTGGAACAAATTTAAACAGATCCTGCACGAAATAGTAGGTAATTATTATCAAAGAATAGTCGGAAAAAGTCAAATGTATGATACAACTGGAAGCGCCGTGAGTTTTGGATAAGAAATTATTCTTTAAATCTTAATGTATCTTCGCCTATTTTAGAGGATTATTACAGTTTAACGAAGTTATATTCACATAATCTACTATTTTATATTATAATAAATTGCTCTCTATAATAACAAAAACCGTGTAGAAAAAGATAAAATTGTATTTTTGGCTAAACATCTAACTACGTTAGTTAGTAAACATAGTTGTTGGAGATTTTAATTGGAGTATGGCATTATATTCTTTTTAGATAAATAGTGTAACATTAATGAAGATCTTTCCTTGGTTATTGCTAGGGGTACGATATTGGGATTTCGTTTTGTTTTTGAAAAGTTGAGTGGCAAAAAAATGCAAGTAGAAAGATATTAACATTTTTACGTAAAATAAAGGAATACTTCATGTCTTTTTAAAGAGAAAACTTCCAGTATATTTTAATAATAGGGATTGTTAGGTAATAGCTAAGACTTTCTCACAGTTTGTTTGAACGTAGGAAATATTATGAATTGTCTACCTAGACACCCCAGTTGGAACTTTGGTAAGGGAAGGAGGGGATGATGCAAGTTTGACAACAAACATTACAGAGGTTTAATGTGTGGAAGAAAATGGAAACTTCTCAGGTGACTTAGTGTTGTGGTACATTTACCTTAGAATATCAGAGCAAAACTAACGAGGCTTTCCTATTGTTGGACGATTTCACAGTCACTTAAGTGGAATTGCGAAATTAGGAATGAAGTACGACCGGAGCCACGGTCTGGAAAGATTGAAATCTTTTAATGAATCTTTTCAGATGAATGACTCTTGCGGTATAAAGTTGGGTAAGAGTCCTTTTCCAAGTCGGAAGCTAGCTCCTTTCTATCTATGAAACTGTTTGTCTTTAAACACAGTGTAGTTTTAATATGCGTTTATTTAGTTCTGTGTATATACGTGTAAAAATAGAATGGTATGTTGCAACACCTAGGATACTCTCATACACTTGATAAACGTAGTAGCCTACCTACATCGGAGTTAAGAAAATGTGTAGAGGTACGTTGTATGTTATTCCTTCCTTAATTAACGATTATTAATTTATAATATTATTATTATAAAACATAATATTTAACATAATATGAAATAATTGCTAATTGGCTTTCGATTAAAAATTTTAGCAAGTCGGAAATGATTTAAGAAAAGTATTAATACGGTACGAATTTTAGACTGTGCTTTATAATTTCACATAATATCAGAAATTTCTTTTTTTCACTTGTGATACCAAATAAACCCCCTCACTGAATTTGCTTCTAAAAACCCTCTACGGAGTAATAGGAATCTCAGAATACATAAGGAGGGTATCGGTATAACATGGAATGGACAGCAAGCTCTATTTCTGAGTGCTTTCATACTTAAATAAAGACCTCTGTTCTACCTCTGTTTGAGCTTTCTCCAGTCAAAGTAGCTGAGCTTTAGGCAAGCAAAAGCCTTTAAATCTTAGTAAGGTCTGTCCACTTCAACAGTCATCCACCGCAATACACTAGATCCATCAATTAATCTTTATATCCTATATCTCAATATTTTAAATTAGTGTTAGTGTTCCATCGCTCCCGGACACCTAAGGGGTTGCTAACAAGAAATAAACAAATAGGTTTTTGCTGTACGCTTTGTAGGATCTACCGGTACGAGTATAAGGCTGACACAAGTGAATCCTCCTGTGGATATCAGAAAACTAGTTGAAATTTGAATAAAAATACTTTTCAATCTGTCCTTTAATCTTTTAAAAGTACAGTAAAAACTTTAAATTAGAAGAAAAATAACTGCAGTTTAACAACTTAACAGTTTATTCAACTCAGTTGTAAACATAATTCCCATCATTACTGTTCTTTAAAAGTTCACTTACGCTAAAAACTTTCGCATTTTAAACGCTACAAATAAAGAAAACTTTAATAGTGCTTACAGTTAATACTTCAGAAAAATTTAATAATAATGGTCTATTATAAATTAAAAAGATAATTAGTTAAAAAGCATAACTTATTTGCAACTTTATAATAATACAAAATAAGTACTCATGCATCCATTCAAGTTTCCTTTATAAAAGCTTGCTGTTACACGTAATGCGTTGTACCCCATTATCAAATAATTGTTTCAGTAAACTTTATTATTAGATTGACCGGAAAATAAATTTGTAACAACATACCTTTCGAGATTAATTAATAGCTCATGATAGTGTAAATTTTTACCGGTAACAAAATTGAATATGCAATACTCAGTAATATTATATATAATATATAAGTAAACTACAACACATGTCATGTAATACACATCTTTAAAGAATACAGTTTATTCAATACTCGATATGACCTCTGGACAGAGAGAGAGAGACAGGAAATCGGGTAGGAAAGAAATGGTTACAGCCCGAATTCATATTGAAGTGAAAATCTGCCAATCTACTTAGTGATTGGCTGAAATGACGTTCAGTAAAAATAATATGGATGGACATGCACCTTAATCGAATATCATATCATCTTATATCATGTGTAACCGGCACCCATTCAGATAAAAATTTAGAAAGAGAAGAGAGGTTTTTCCAGGACCCGTATTGTTATCTCTATAGAGTGGCATGTACCATCGGTAAACTAGTTCTTGTCTATAGAAAAGAAACTTTATGCAAAATTTATAATATATCACTCCATTTTTGAGATATCGTATGAACAGACTAAGAGATAGGAAATTTTGTCCAGTCATTCGAGGAAAAAGTTTCCCTACGCTCTGTCAATAACTAATCAACAAATAACACATTTAATAAATTTGAACTTTAATTCTGATACATTTTCGTACAATATAAAATGTTCAAAATCATACATACTTATAGACACAAAATATTAAAACTGTTTTCGAACACATTCAGTTGACAGTATTTCTCTGAATCTAGTGTTAATTACAAACTTAAAAATATTTCATATATTTTTATTTTCCGTCTTTAAAAGAAAATTATTACGTAATTTATTGGTAAATTATACCCCTCATTATACTTATTGTATAAGATATTATGATTTTTTAGGTGACAGTCAAAGCCTCAAAATAATATTCTGGTAATATTTCTAAAAAGTATCACTTAAAAAGAATAAGGTAAAGTGTCTTACGTGGTTACGTTTTAGGCACCTTATGTATTGACTTAATGGTAAGTAAAAAGCCCGTCAAAACATTGCGTTATTCACTTTTAACTGATTTACGGGGTAAATCGAACTCTAATTATTGGGTAAGATAGAATAAAAAGTGTCGATAGTCATAGATCAAGACATTTATATTTCAACAGCTGTTCAACTTTGTCAGTTATTGAGCTATTTTCCTGGGGTAAAATTGAAGTCCAAAAATAACAGCGAATACTTATTATTTATGGCTCAATCTTTTATATAACGAAGTATGAAAGAATGTTTAAACTTTGCACTTTGTATTTCTAGCATTTTATATTTTTTTAACTATCAGTTCTGTGCTGAACTATGAATCAAAGTTGAAACATAAACACACCTACTTTAAAAAATAATATTTTAAGTAGTTTTATGTTATTCTGTATTATTACTACTAATAATGATAAAAATTGTTACAATGATAAGTTGTTACAAAATAAAATTATCAAAACATTATAATGTGTCTTACTATTTTGTTTTTGTACTAAATTATTTTGAAAAATAATACATCGTACTATATATTTTCTTTGCCTTCACAAGCTAAAAGAAATTTAATGAAATAGAAGTATTCTTTCTTTTAATAAAACATATAACATTGCTTTATATGCGTCATATTGTTATTGTGTTTTATGAATATGGCGATAAATTTTTACTGGTAGTTTTGGTTTATTAAAATTATAATTTAATAATAACATTTTAAGATAATCATATCATACACTTTACTTAACAGGACATGTAAAAAACCAATAAATCTTAATCTATTAGAATATAAACTACTTATCGATATTTTTCTTTATAAATCCTAAAGTTACGAAGCCTACTTAAAGTAATAGCCACAACCCATTTAAGAATTAAACGATCTATTATGCAAAATTAAAGGAATTTGTGTTTTATTTTAGGCAAATTTTGTGAAATAGTAAAATAGTAAAAAATTTAGTAATAAATTTTGCACTAAGAAGCTACTGGAACTATGTTTTAATTGCGTAGGATTATATTACAGAAAGTTGAACACAAAGCCTTACATTAAAAGTTATTTTACCTTTAGTAATGTAATAACTAATCTCCTCTGCCTAACATCTTTTTTATGCAGGATTCCCTGGGAGATTTATGCAGTTTTATGGTACTTAAATGAATAAAACACTAAGTCATTGTAATTGTCATATAGCTTCCAGATATAAGTATCCGAATTATAACGTCACCTATAACAAATAAATTTATTGATTGGGTAAAAGTGATTGCTAATATGATAAAGTTTAAAATATTTGGATATATTAGTTATAGTCAATAAAAATGATATAGATAATGAAAAAACCTACTCCTCGGTTAGCTAATACATTTTTACCTATCTAGAACTATACTCATTGCTTGTTTTGGCGGTCGCTATGTACAGTAATGAATCGTATTATCTCCCCTTTATAGTTCTAATTGTTTTACCTAATATACAGTGAGCGATTACTAAGATAGGAATAATACCTTGCCACCACGCTTTTGAGATTCTTATTTAAAACTTTACTTTTTTTACCTCACATTTTGTCATATATGTAAAGAAATTTTATAATGTCAGTGTCCTTCCTAATTGTAAAAATTAAACTAAGAATTTAGATATCTATTTTGACCTTATGGAAGATGAGCGATACTACACAGCTAAGAAGATTTAGAAAAACCAGCCTCTCCAGTAAAAGCAGACAGAGGTTTGTACGCCCTCATTTATAGAATAGCAAAAGACCTTGAAACTTAAGGAATCCCACCTAACAGTCATCTCCCACAGTACACTAGATATACCGATCTACCTTTTCAACCTAATATCGAAATTTTATGTTAGTGATGTACCACTCTTGAACATAAATTAGTTTGCACAGATTTAAGTTACACATCGGTTTGCTATAGCTAGTGAAGGTTGAACTGCAATGCACAAACCATCGAGAAGGAGGCCCTACTGAGGGTATAATTGACATAGTCTCTGTCTACTCGTTGTGTATTAGAGAGTTCTCAGAATAGGGTCAATATGTTAAGAGTGACCAAAAAGTGACTTAGATGATCAATGAGTGTGTGCATTAGCAAAAAAATCTTTTCCAAAATTTGCTGGCCTATCTCAAAGATAAAGGAGTAGAATTATGCTTTTAAAGAACCAGATTTCACTTTCCAGATTATCACTATTGATTACAATCAGTTTTGTATTTTATGGTAGATTAAACACCATATTGTAACGAAACATGAATATAAAAGAAGATAAACTACTTGGACAGGACTTTTATAAACTCAAAATTTATAATAGTAATAAATAGTAAAATTAAGTATAAAATTAGAAACATAATAGTGTCGATTCGAAAAATAAGGAGGACCCTTATGCATCCGTAAATCGCTATAGATCGCAAGTCGTTCAACTTAGATTTTAATAAAAAATATGACAATAAATAAATCGTTAGGGGCGGAACGCATTTGCACATACGATTGTGTGTCTCTTAGAGAAAGGATAGATTGCAGTTCACAAATTTAAGAACTTTAGTTCTACTGTTTGTCTCAAATTGATTTTATACACAACAATTTAACAATTCATACACAACATCGTTGTTATTGACAGCCTTTCAAGAAAGTGCGAAACAAATTATTCAACAAGTATTTACTAATAAAATTATCCTAACGCTATAATATTTTTAAAGCTTGATTTCTCTTAGGAAACTTTTCAGACTTCCAGGGAGATTTTTATTTTTTTAAATTTTATTAGTCTTTATTTAATCTTTATAACGTGCTTATTGTTTAATTATTATATTTAAAAAAATTATTAGTATTATTAAAACTTAATATAATAAATTTATATTACTGGTTATTTTGGCTACGAGGTTTGGTTATCTTAGCTATATCAAACGAACCTACATTATAGTTTTAATATAAAGTAAACATATCTCCATTTTTTGGCATTCGACATAAGCAAATAAAATCGAGTGGTTTATTATTACTATTACATCTGACCATTACGCAATAAAACAAATTCTGTTGATAAACATAAAACACGACTAAATTTTCTAATGAAATAATTAGCAAGATAATTGTAAAATATCCAATGTATTTCATAATACAGTTACCAAACTAATTAAAGTATATATTATTGAATGCATTTCCAAATTAAAACTGTATCAGATTGCAGCATCAGGGAATTAAAACATTTCATAATTCATTATTCCATTTGGAAGCAATAAAACGAGGTCTCTGATAATTTGATTGAGCAGACCGCAATGTTGTGGTCTGGAGCACACCGGTGCGGTAATGGCCATGTTTTACTGGATACTACCACTCCATTGATCAAGTGTTAAGTACCTCATTAATGGATATGTGCTCTGCTTAATGAAGGGGTTTAAATTGAATAAAAATATACATAATTTGCTTTTTTGTAACTTGCTATTTACAATATAAGAGCCAAATGCCAATTTGAATTGTAAACCACACAAAGATGGGTTTCCTTCAAATCGAGAAGAATGTTGCTGCTTTTACCAGATCATGTTTTTCTACTTAAATGTACCTAAAACCATGGTCAGCGAACTAGATAAAGAAATTACTTGTCTCTTTCATTGTCTCTTTCATTGTTGTCTCTTTCATTTACAAAGCTGGGTGCTTATAGCTTAACATTAATTTTCTGAAGGAAACAGGATTTTTCCGGACATTTGCCATCGTTAAGTGAAACAAGAAGTCGTAAATGGTTAGTAGACGAGTGAAGACATATTGTGACCTGTATTCCGTAGTTTAGTTTAATGATTGGTGTTTTGTATAGTTTTTTTATTAAGTGCATGTCTTTAGTGTTAGTGAAGTTGACATACAACATGTAGGTTGTGATTCCTGACTCAGGCGTGCCACAACGCTTTAGTAAGATTTGTTTATTTTAACCTAGTTTGTAATTATGTATTAGGTTAGTTCTTTACCTGAAGAAGAGATCAGATTGCAGATCTCGAAACGTAGTGTACTGTTTTCTTGTTTCACTTAACGATGGCAAATGTCCGGAAAAATCCTGTTTCCTTCACAATCCTTCCATCGTCAAAAATAACCTTCAAACAAAGAATTAATTTTCTTGTGTCCCTGTTAATATTTTATGGTTGAGATCGAAAACATGATATCATCAAATTTAGACGTTCACCAAACTAGCTCAGCTGACGATAGATTTCCTTCTCTAGTGAAATTCCTTTTTTGGGGCAATGATAATCCTAAGAGTTTTCAGGGACAGTGGTCTATACGTGGTGTAATACTGGTTAGTTTAAAAAGTTTGGTAAGAATATCAACCCTGGTCTTGATAAGCCAAATCCTAAGTTTTCCGCCCATACAAGCTATCAATCACTAAAAGACCTAAAATATTTTAGCTACTAGAAAATGCTCATATGTTTCTAATCAAGAGACAGAAAATCCCGCCCGTTAAAATTCCCTTTCATCTAGAAGATTGTATATTAAAACCTTTTCACCTATTATGGATTCTGCCCTTTATAAGAACCGGCCTCTGGAAGCTGGGAAGCAAAGACCTGCTAAGTATCATAGTTTATTCATCCTATATCTTCATTACACACATATATCAGAGATAAATATAATTATTATTTCCCTTGTCTTGTATCCAGTAATTAGTAATTTTTAACATGACTTATACCAAAAACGAGGTTTTCAATTTACGTTACACCCTTACGTTCATAATATTTTCAGTGTAGATGAAAAGCGTGTATATACAACTGCATTCATATGAATCAAATACAGTCTGCAAACTATCATTGTTGAAAACTATGCATATGTCCCTTTTTATTAATTTAAAAACATACATTATATATGAGGGAATTGCCAGAAATGCAGTTTGGCCAGTAATAGCATTACTCCAATGTAACATTCATTCCAAGCCAGTTATGCATTAGATATCTGCAATGATAGCAATTATAGGTAAATTATAGGCAATTATAGCTTAATTTTATTTTATTAAATTCGTTCATTCCAAGCTGTTATTTCAAAGGGTGCTGCACAAAGTATCCTGGATTATTTCGTATAGTATAGTGTATCCCTAGTATATAATAAAGTTTCCCTGGTACATCCAGGATTGTTGTGTAAAAAGTAATTCTCTCCTCAATACTCCATGCTCTTGGCTTAGAGTCAGCTCAATATGTACTAAGTATAGGTTTTAGATCAATGAAGCCATTAATACTTAGATTACTATAATTTAAAGATCCTAGTAATCTGCCAAATTGATTCGAAAGGCTCTGAACCACTGATCTTTTTAATAATTGGTGTACTAATTTTGGATAAAAAAAACGATTGACTTGTGAGGGGAGATTCATCGGCTGCTAATTTTTTTTACAATATTTAACAGCCTCAATATAACATTCAATATTTTGAATTGAATAGAATGCCAATTATTATTGTCAAATCGCATAAAAGTTACGGCGCATACACAACGCGTCTACAGAATTCGGTCTAAGTGGCTTTAATTTAAATTGGTACTATGAGACGAAAATTCTCGCCGATGTAATAAAGATCTACTGTAAGTTATAGTTTGTACAATGGTGGTATGTTAGGAGAGATTGTTTTACCTCAAGGAGTGCTACAAAGTTACTTTAAAAATTCATCTAAAGTAAATGAAAATAACGTTAAAAATTTAAATATTGTGATGGGATCTATGTTTTATTAACATCCTTGTATAACTAACGTAACTTCATCTTCCTTTCTTACTTATAGCAACATATTAATAATACAATGGTAATGTAACTATTAATATATCGATATGGACATTCTATAAATAAGTTCACCGTGGGCCTTCTTCTCATTTATGACAGTTTCAAAAATTACGTATGCCAAACCTATATAAATGAACGCTAATTTTCTATATGTTTCTCTCAATTAGTCCAGATAGATTTAACAGCAGACCTGTAAATGATCTGAATTGCACAGGGTACTCATGTGAACGATGCCATGATTGTTATCAGAAAAATGTTTAAAATTACAAGAAAGCCTAAATTGAACTCTTCATGATTTTTGTGACTTGGGATTTAAAACAATATTAAAAAAAAGTTTTTAATCTGGGGTTTTTCTTTATAACTTACTCATTTAGGAGTTATAGCTTTCTGAATTTTAAAAAATGGAGTTTTGGCTTGTTTACCACCTGTGGTTTTAGTTGTTTAAATCTTAGTCAAATTCGCATGATTCTTAAAGTAACTATTAGCATGGCGTCGAGGGTAACAAATCATATAGTTTTTTATAATTGCGAACATACATTTTATCCTTCGAAAACAGTGACTGTGATAAACGACTAACCGTAATGTAGTACTGCTTTTTATGTTTTATTCATTGCAGATAATACATCTGAACCTTAAACATCAATACTGTACGTGAATATATATTATTTTAGTGAAATAATTTAGTTGTAACCGTATCAGAGGATTGTCTACCAGAAGCCAAAAGAAAAAAAATAATAATAGCACAGGTTGAGTAGAACATGAAATCACTACTAGAAAGCAATGTGTTAAACGGTTCCGTGTAAACAAAACAGTAGCATATGTTGTTACATATTTCGATAGTCGGGATTGTACTATTGTGACTAATTAAAACAAAGGAAAAATATATTCACAGCCAAAGCATTTTATGTTTATACCAGCCAAAATGTTTATACCATTAATATTTTATTCCTTTTCGCTTATCTACTGTGTATGGTTTTTCAATTCCTGTATATTTTAAATCTACCAATAAAATTCGACCAATATTTAGAATGAGCTTAGTGTTGATTTGTTCTACATAAGAAACGTGCCATTTTAAAGGTAAATTAAACGTTAAGTACGTGTACTTTAAATTGTAATAATATCTTAAAAAGTACTATGTTACATAAAATCTGCAGAAATAAGAATTTGTATGAAATGGTCTAAGTTTAGTCCAATAATAATTAGGTAAATCAAAATAAGGAAACAATTAAGAAAAGGAGTTAGTAAATCAACTAATTCATTTAAATATAATTCGTTAACTATTATTTATTCCACTATAGAACTGTTATTTTATTGTCAAAAATGTTTAGACGTGCATAATGGGAAAAACGTTTTAATAAGGCAGCTATTTGTTATCCCGTTTCATTACCTTAACTGCCATCTTATTTTTGATGAAAATGCAAACCTACAAATTAGTTATACTAGGTTAGTTTGTTAAAAATATTTTTTAACTACAAAAATCACATTCAGGCAGATAGTCGATAAACAAAAAGTGATAAACCATTCATGCACTTCATTTTTGACACTTCTTTGTCGAATGAATATGCTCTAAAGGTTTCAGTAACGGTTTTGATACACACTATGTAAAATAACTGTTATTTTAACCTACATAAATAGCCTTACTAATACACATGGACACAGTAAAAGACCCATTCAATGATAAAACAATCTAGTTTTTATTAACTATTGATATTTTTGTGATCCATTTTCAATTGACAACACAGCACTGAATGAATAAATGCAGCAAACACGTGTTTTACTGAATTACCATTATAATATTGTTAAATAGATTTTGACACTAATGCATGAGCTTGCGCTTTCCTAAGTTTATAACAGCTAAGCATGAGTTTTTGGTACGTAAATATAAACTAAAGGAGCAGGCCGCCGCTGGTGTTCCCTTTTAGGGGAAGCGAATCAATATCTCAAGAAGATTCGGTAGGGTCCGACGCGAGATCCGCATTTTTCTCAGTCTTTAAGTGCTTCCCACGACAATCCAAAGGGTGTTAGACCCTTTGTTTTACATCCACTTACCTGATTTCCGTGCCACCAAATGTAATCTCAGTGATTTGGGTTTGAATTGTAACATAACATGATTACATTGGTCAATTTAGTTTTTAAATCCTTAAATACTCATCCATCCTAAATCGTCATAAATTTATTTTTTCTTACAGTTACTTTTAAAACTGGCAAATTTAAGTAGCAAGTAAGAACAGTAACTTCGTATACACCTTCACACAACACGATACTCGGAGCACCAAACTCCCAAAATTTTTAACATGTATCACAGAACTAGTATTGCATATTTTAAGGGATCTTAAGGGATGCATGTTCTATGGTTATGGTACATGTATTGTTAATAATACCTTTTATTTGTAAGTTTTGGTGATATTTATTCGTGTATGTGTGTTTAATAAAAGTCTTTAAAGCCCTTTCACATGCATTAACCAAACATTTTAAACAATTTAATAATCGTTGACATATTTATGATATTTTGTGTAAAAATACATTCACATTGTTTTTTAATATAGCCGTATTTATTATAAAACGTCAATACTGCCGCTCTGATGGCTAAAAATATCTTACACTGAAATAATTTTAAGCACTAAGAACTGGGTCGAGTAACTATGGGAGTTGTTGTTCAGTTATATTTTACTAGATAAATTTCAATGATATGCCATTGCCTTTCTAATAAGACTTAATATTTTTTTTAATATATCAGTTTATTGCTTGTTTTGTGGGCCCGCAACAAGTAAAAATTGTTTTAATTCCTCAATTTTGAAATACATCCATGTAAAATTGGTTTAATCTTTGCCTAAGGGGTAAAACAAGAATATACATCAAAGTTAATAAAAGCAAGAAGCATAACTTATCAAAAATATATACTTATCAAAAACACATAAACACATCCAATCGAAGGAAATACCAAACGAGGGTTAAAAACTACATTAATTAAGTTACTACTTGTTTTTAATTCGGTCTACTAAAATTTCCGATTCCGAAAACCTTTGAACCACCCTTTGCGTGGGTACATATATTTTCAATTCCACAGCTTTTCCTAATTACTATTTCCCCAAAGAGCCGGAAAAAAATCAAAGTTGGTACTAACATGTCATAAATATAGGCTATGACGAAATTTGTTGGCTAGGTTGGTACGCCATTTCGTTTCAATGTCGGCTGCTTATCTATAGCTGGATTTGTTTACGAATATATTTGGGATATTATATTTATAGATTAAAATATAACAATAAATATGTTGTCAAGAAATGACGCACTTACTCCAACTGAACCAAAAGGATTATACGTTACTTGGTTGAATGTTAACTTAGAAGACGTTTACTAAAATACACGTGAAACTGCTGAGAAATTGCAAAATTAGGGATGAAGTGGGACAGGAGGCACTCTCTGGAAAGATTTAAATCTTTTAATGGAAATTTTCACACGAGTGACTTCTCCTTGGGTAGGCTGTATAAGTTTCGTGGGAATGAGCTACCAAATTAAGTTTCCTTGACTTTACCCTTCCATCATTGTTAAAATATACGTGAATAACCTTAATAGTTTTAGATTCTCACATATATTTTCAATTTGTTTTCTCCTATAAATTTTTATAATAATAATAGTTAAAATTAGGTATTGTGGTTTATAAATTATCACATGCGGCTTTTATTTATATGTTTTAAATTTATCTTTTATGTTTTTAACATTTACCTTATCAAGATTGTTAATAAGCCAAAATCGCTAAAACGAATTTTATATTTTCCTATTTTATAGCAATTTAATCTTTTAAATAAAGTTAAAAAAGAGTTATTTAAATAAATTAAATGTTATTTCGCGTATGTAAATTATAATTTTAAAGGTAGAATACGACACGTAACAAACCTTGCTACGGCTTCATGTAAAAGTACAAGCCGATATCTACCTTTTGTCCTAAGCCTCAATATGAAAATCCTATCATAAAATTGTATATTGCCTATATAGAAATACAGCTTCATGTAACACTCAAATCAATTGATTAGTTTGATTCAGAAATACCAGGCGGACATGCAAACAGGCTCAAATATTTTTTAAGCTCGTTGAATAGTAGGCTGTATCAGTTCTGACCCAATAAATGTTTCCAAAGCATGTTTAAGATTGTTGAAAAAATACGTTAAATAGTATCTGTTTTAAGTCAAAAGGTTTCTTTAAAATACAATTTTGGCCTAATGACTATCAATCATTGCGTTTGCATGATAATAATACTACACATAACATTTAAACTTTATTATGATAAAAATATTAGATTTTGTAAACATTAGATTAAAATGTTATCGATAAAAAGCGAAACAAACTAAAATTTCTAAAACAATATAGCGTGAAAATTGAATCAGGCAACGTCTGGTATAAGAAAAAAACAAAATTATATTTTATAAAAATGTTTGTATTACACATTAGTGGCTACTTAATTTGCTTTGTAATGCTTTTGATTTAATTTAGTAAAAAAAGTAGTGATTGTTAGTCTTTTAGCTATGTACTTTACAGTATATTGATATAAATTATTATTACTGTTCAAAGAATTGAACTACCTGATCATTTGTCATCGTTCAGTGATAGAAACTATGATGTGTATTTTGTATTACGGTTTCATTGAATGATGGCAAATATCCGGAAATGTCCGGTTTCATTTCATCGTCAGAAACAAACTTTAAACGAATTAGATAATTCGTACCGTACTTTAAAGACAGACCTATTGCAGTCAAAAGACTAGTTTTATTTAGTTATAGGTGAGGCCAGTATTATTTTTTTATTTCCCTACAGAATTTCTTCTCATTTGTACCACAAGTTTTCTTTTGTTTATATAAATTTATGTTAGGATTAACACTAACAAATAAATACATATGCTGCTTTGTTATGATACATAGCTACTGTGTATATTTTAATATTTTTTCAGTTATCCTAACTTTCAAAGCTTATTTATGTCCAAACAAAAATTATCAATGGATTATAAAACAGGAACAAAAGTTACTAATGGTGGAAAACAAGTACAAACTATTTTTTTTAATTATCACTATTAACAGGTTATTTTAGTGTCAATGCATTATTATAGAATCCTAAAAATAAAGTAAATAATTCTAACTTATATTATTGCCCATCATTTTTAATAACTGTGGGATATAAAGGAAGTAAAAGGTGTAATAGCTATTTGAATCACCTTGAAATTAAGTAAACTTTCTGACTACTGTCATATTTTTTATTTCAATGGGATTTGCTTGTAATAAACATCTTATATACTTTTAGAAGTAAAGAAATTTTTGGAACTTGTATATGCATTCTAAATACTTTTTCAGTATATACATAGAAAAAAGATACTTTAAATTTTAATAGTTGCCAAATAGGAATGAAATGACAACAAACTGGCCAACATACTTATGAGAGGCATTTATAAGAAATACATTAATTTTTTCATTAGTTAGCAAGGCATATTCGGAGATTTATTGATTCCAAAAGCTGTGTGTAGGTTATATATAATATTTATAAACACACACTATTAGGACAAGGGTGGTTTTATGCACAACCATCGTGTTCGGTGAAGTTGTGTAAGCGTTTTACATAGATGCTCCTATGAGGAAATTTGCAATAAGCTGATTTTATATTCAAAATCTACCTAAGATTACTCTATATGAACAACTGAAGCAAAAACGGGTGGACTATTTGTCTAGCGTAGGTTTCTGGTGATAGCACAAAGTTATTTGTATTACATACAAATATTTTGCATATACACTAGCTATAAACACTAGCTATAAAGGAAATAATAATTTTGTTATTTATTTAATTTAACTCATAGTTTATTTTTATCAGAAGAAAATCTTAGAACATGTCGATGGATCAAACACGCTCCATTATGTTACAGTTAATTGTGATTTTTTTCCAGACACTACTCAAGCAGAATAAATACATGAGTTTGAAATGAGAAAGGAAACAAAATACAATTCAATTTCACAAGTTACAAATCATATTAAAAAAAAGAAAAAAAATATGACCAAATATAACTTTAATGCATTTCCAACAATTCTTCACAGGACCTGAAAATTCTCTTTTTATATACTTAAAACTCATAATGTTTTTTTTTTCTTGCTGACATGTTAGTATAATATAACGGGATATAAAACTAACCATTACAACAATTTGTGGAACAACACAATTATATTAGTTTTTGTTATGATATAATATATTAAAATCTATTTATTAGGTTATGACAAAGTTGTTGTATTGTTAATAATGTAAAATAAACAGGTACTTTAATTTGATTAGATGGATTATATAACTATTTATACATCAAAGTAAATCTACTCATACAGTCAAATATGCCATTGGAATTTACTACACTATCGCCACAAGAATTCCAACTACGTGATACACGAAACGCAACAGTTGAACGACAGATATTTCCAATTGTTTTGCACTACATTTGCACACAGTCAGTATTGGCCACGTAATATAGCACCATAACGTTACAACACAGAGAAAGCTGAGCAAACAAATCCTCACAGAACAGTACTCCTTGATTATCGACAGTTTTCTATCCCTCCTACCTTTGTATTCCTTACAAAATTCTGTTGACGTTCATAAAGCAGAGTGAAAAACATTAATATAATAATTTAGTACTGTAATATTTAATGCATGCAATATAGATATAAACATAGATTAAAATTTATCGGTTTGGATAATTCGATGCAGCCTGTTTTAGTAATTGTTTGCTTAAACGTGCAAAACACTGTGTCCACAGGGCACCGAGACCTGTATTAAAATAAAATTCATGAAATCCGTAGGATATTTTAATTATTTATTATTGACACATAAAATAAAATGATGGAGTAATTTATTTAAAAAATTAAAAACAGATAGTAAAGGCAATTAAATTTTTCTGCAGCTTTCAATGGTGCAGTAAACAATCAATTAAAAACGAAACGAAATAAACGTTCTGTTGTGCATTTCTCCATTATTATGAAATAATAAGATAAAATGAATGTGGTATCAAAAAAAGTTACTTTCTACATAATGTTTTCAATGAAAATGGAATTTTGATAACATTTGTGAATAAATGGGAGCTGTAACTAGTGCACGTGTCTGTCTTTGTGTGTTCAATTATACCAAACAAACGAAATGTGAGTTAGTGCTTCATTATGCTTCTATAGAGAAGTATGACGAAGCATAATTTTTATATAATTATTAAAACTCTTCACTGAAAATAATTGACTTAAAACTGTAATACAGTTCAAATTCAATTATTTTCATTGAAGAATTTTATTAGTGATATAAATGTTATGTTGAAAATGTTAATTGTATAACAAAAACACTTTATAATACCAAGTTTTCTAATTATTATAGAAAGCAACTTTATTCCTATACGAAAAATTTGTTGTGGTTTGCGAAGTCTGTTATACGGTTTTAGATAGACATATAAAGAATAATCCAATTTATTTTTAAGTAGATTTACATCTGCATACATACTTTAAACTGATAACGTGTATGAATTTAGTAAACGCTTATTTAAAAAGTAGGGAGTAATGAAATACTTCGAATCATAAACCAAAACCTCTACTCTCCTATCTAAAAATCCTCGCGAAATTATATTTCAATACGCAGTTTTATAAGTATTAATTTATTGTAACATACTCAGTTATTCATCACATTAATCTAATAAATATAAAGGTGTATACATTTAATAATGTGTATACACAAACCTACTTTATTTAAGCTCATACTGTATCACAGCAATAAATATTACAATATTATTGTTAAACATATTATTATAACATTACTAATAGATGTTTGTGGGTTTTTTAAAGATTCCCAAAAAATACTCCTGAATGAGAAAAGTCATGGTGATTATGTTACGGTAAGGTGTCACGTGAGTTGGCAGTCATAGTGTAGAGATTCGCGAACGTGCCAAGCATTTTAAAACCTGGTTTTATATAGAAGCCCCGTCTCAACATTGTATTTTGTCACATGACTATACCATAATATCTCATTTTTAACTGTTCACCTGTATAAAATAAATGTTTATAACAGTTTTTAAAAGCTGAAAAATATGTTACTCAAAACGATATTTAGAACAATGTACACACTTTTCTTAAAGATCTCTGATATTCAAATTGGAATTGTTTTTAATGTTGTAGAAATTGTCTCAAGTTTTGTCAAGAAATGTTAAAGACATAGGATAAGAACATCTTATTTTAGCATATGTAGCTAGGACTAAGAAGCATTCTCTGACAATTACCCAGGTAACTAACGGCTTGAATGTTACTTTCAAACCACCTAATTTTGCTGGGCAAGTGGGTTACTTGCAAAAACCAGATCGTTCAATGTTGACTAACTTGGTAATCTTGTATTAACCGATATAGCCACTAAACAACAAAAGTGTGTTCAAATTTATTCAGTATTCTCCTTTAGGAAACTTTTTCCAAATAGTGAAACAAGTAGATCCTGACAACAGTATTTATGGTCCGTAAAAAATATTGTCCTGATTAGTTAACTTAATAGACCTACCTGTAACTGGTTTTTCAACTAATAATACTAGAAGACAGCAGTAATCATTAAGAATTGCTTAAGAGACTTTACTTTAACAGATTGTTCACCTCATAATTCCAGAATAGAGCGGTAATCACAAAGAGTCACTTAAGAGTTCTACCTATAACTACATTTCCACTTACTACTTCTAGAAGACAGCGAAAAACATGAAAAAACGCTTAAGAGACTTACCTGTAACTAAATTTCAACCTAATACTTCCTAAATACAACGATAATCACAAAGAATCGTTAAGTATACTTGAGGCTATTATTTTGCTTCTATTAGCTAGTTTAAAATAGGGATTTATTTAAAGCATATTACGTATATCACCATCTTCCTAAGTATATGTTGCTGCTGAATGCAATGATCTCATCTCTTACGTGAGAAAAGTGATAGAAATGGTGAGCAACTATTGCCAACCATCAATCATTATATGATATACCCTATTTTGGCTCTTGAAACAGTGTATCATATGAAAACTGGTGAAGGAAATTTTTATTTTATATATGCGCTTCTATCCTCAATATTTTATATGATCTTCCAAATTATACGTATATAATTCAAGATTAGGTGGCTATTGTGATGGCTATCATTGTCGTACTTATCGGACATTAAATGGAAATGTAATATCCGGTCGCAATTAACCACAATAACAGAGATTTATTTGAATGGCCACTGTGATAGATTGAATCATATTTGCAACGATTATCAACTGCAACTGTTTTTAATTATTACTGTAATAATTATAGTTCACAGCTCAGGAATTTACATTCAATATTTTAGTAGCGTTTCGGCTGCTATAGATTTCACTACTAAGTACAGTAAGATTTATCCTTTTTATATGTGTTTTCAATTGAGAAAAATTTAAACTCTGTTGGGACTTTTTGTGAGCCTATTACTTATTAAGGAATTGTTCTGTAAAATCATAAAGTTTGTTGATCGAAGTGTTTTATTATGTGTCTCGTTCTTATTTCATCAGAATTTCTGTATGCAAGAAATACAAGCTATTCTGGACAATCTTCATTTTAATTTAATTGTGTAAGCAGCTTTCTGAAGCAGTGTAAACCGGAAGACATATCGTTATCTGATTATAGATGCTGAATTAATTATAAATAATAAGTTACCAAAAAACTCAATTAGAGAAAGAAGATTATTCAAAGAAAAAGATTTTCTTAATTTTACATGCTTTAAGATCAATTAGTAATTTATTAAAATATTATGTATATGACTTTGCTAAGATCCTGGGATTAAAGATACGTCTCAATATAAGCGAGGCCATGGTCTCGATTTCTAAAAAGTCCATAAAAAGTTTAAACGATTTTGGGAAATTTTCCCTAAGATAAATTTATAGTTGATTCAGTTGAAACTCCACTTGCGTTAAAATCCCTTATAAAAGTATTATAGTGACCATAAAATTAAAATAAAATGTCTTAAATGCTAATACATTAATGTATATTTGTGTAGGTCAGTAATAAAAAGAATTAGCAATGGCAACTGTAATTAGGTCACCAATGAACATGTATATGCTCTCCGGAAACTACAGAAGTTTCTCCTTCAAGAAAGTACACTGTAAAAATTAAGGTGTTACGATGCAGGTTAGGTAATCGATGGACGTGTAATTGAATCTGATGGTGTGATCCTGGCAATTTTCAAGATAGGCTTCTAACCGATACGCTGAGTCAACGTGGGCTGAAAAGCAAATATAATTCATCTATGCAGATTCTATTGGAGTCATAAACGTAAATTAGTTTTTTCCTACATTTCTTTCATATATGTACAACTTTTAATTAAAATCTTAACATAATATTTTTTTCCGTATGATTAAAATTATATTTAACGGTTTAAAATGGCACGGTCATTCAAAAAGGTTCGTTTAAAGTGTTTTAAATCGTAATATTTGTTAGTAAACAAATACAAAATGAGCTTTAATCTATATTATAATAGTTGTATTGTTACATTTTCAATTTAAAAAGTTGTTAAGAAATTATTTACAAAAAAATAATTTTTAATTGTAACATTTTAGCTACTGTATTTTTAGAAAATTGTAAAAACTCTACTAATTCGATTTGAAATTTCTATTTCGAATGTTTTAAAGGATGTTTTTGGAGAAAAGATTCATGTATGTATGAGAATGAAGTAAATAATATAGGCCATTTATAACAATTGAATATTTATTTTTTTAGATAGAGCAAATTCGTAAAACAAATTTACGAAACTGTTTTTGAGTATTTAACTTTATATATTAAAATTGAGAATAAGATATACGTGAAATATCATTTTGTAAGTGTATTATGGTATATTTTATGTATTTCAGTAAGTAATCCATCTTGAATTTATTTTAAGATGAAACCATTGTGAAAGAAACACAAAAATGTATCTTCGTTCAATGATATAAAAACTCAGTAACAAATCGTTTAGAGATCTTAAACTCTGCAATCTTATTTCTTCCTCAGCTGAATAATAAGAGCAGATGTGATTGCGGATCTTGAAACGAAGTTTCTTTTTTGCAAAGTAAAATATCCAGTTCAGCCAGTATCTACCTAATAGGTCAAACTGGAGGATACATAATATGCAGATCCTTAAACAAATAAAGTCAGCTCAAAAACCTTCTTTTGCTAATTTTATTATGGAATATTTTTACCCTAAGTGTTCGTTATATTGAGAGGTATTAACGTTGAATTTTAATAATGAGCATTATAATGAATTTTTCAGAATCAATTCATAGCCCATCTCCGAAAAACTCATCGGAATATTTTAATTCGTATCAAACATTAAGCCAAACCTTAAGCCAAAAGCCCTTCCAAAGCTGTTAAAAATGCACTGTGATTTTCCAGGATGATTCAGCCCACCAATTGCAGTGATCTCAAGGACTAATGTGTCAGGTTCATACAAGCATACATAGTTATATCATACTCATATGCAATTAGCTAGGATACATAATATGCAGGAGCCTATGAATATAATATCGTGAAATATTATGTCTCTGATGCAGTATAAAATACCGTATAAAAAAAATTTATGCCATTTCTTTCAGAGTTGCATCTAAATTTGGTCAACTTCATGTCTAATAATGTGAAATTCCATCAGTTGTAAGACACGACATTGGACAGAATATGATAGCATAAAATGATTTTTATACAACATGTGTAAATATGTATGTTTAAAACAATAAAATTATTAAAATTTTAAAAATTGTGCAACCTACACATTCTAAATAAAAGAAGTTTTGTCACAATTTTAGCAAATAGACCTTCCCACTGTAGATTTAATATTTTAAAATCATGTTTATTAATATATTTTTTCGGTTTTGGAGTAAAGCGTTAGATTATCTAAACCTACAGTATATACACTCGTTAGCCAAACATTACATTTGAGTTCATATAATATATATATATGAACTCATATATATATTATATATATATATATATATATATAATATCTATAAATTTTCAATTGCCAAAGATTTAATGCTTATCTAATTACTTTTTTAATATGGCCTATCATATGAAAAGGAGGGGATGATTTTACTCAATCTGATATACTACTAATACCATTTGGCCTTATAGTATAGCATTTATCAATCACGGAAGTATATTTTACTAATACCTTAGTTTTAGTTTGTACAGTTGTATTCGTAGATAGAAGAAAGGTTGACGAATAAATGTATAGTTTGTAGGTATTTTAGCTAAAAAATTCTATAATTGACCATTTTGAAAGAGAATATTAGAACAGTCAATATTTTATCATTTCTACTTTTACAGCTGGAATATTCAGTTTGGGACAAAGTCTACAATAAATTTAAAAATAGTTTTATACATACAAAAAATAAAAAAACATCTTAAACTAAACTAGTTGCATACTGTCAAATCACAGAACATAAAGTCCATAGATGTTTTACACGAATACAGCAATAGGAAGTTTAACAATATATAAGGTGTTTACATTTTTTCTGGTACTGTTTTTCGATTGTCTTGTGAAGGCGAATATGAAATGTAATATCAAAGTTAGGGAAAATTACATAGTTTAGTGTCTCTCTATGAGCGTGTATTTTAATTAAAACCCAGTAAAGATTAAAAAAATGGCCACATATTGATTTTGGAAAAACAATTATGAAACTTCATATGAAATTAACACGATTTAATTTGTTTAAATTTACCCTAATGGTTTAAAAGTTTAAATCTCGTTACAGACCGAATATAAAAATTTTATTTAAATTGAAAAATTTTATAAGAATAATACAAGTGGATAAATGTATTTTTTACTCATATTTTTACACTTATATCATACAGATCGTTCAATAATTAATAGATATAAGATTTTAGTTGTTGTAATGATCAGTTAATAGTGCTATATACATGTAAAAAATTAATATTTAGCTGTTCCTCTAACAGTTATAAAGTTACGTCTACGTTATTTAATTGAGCATTTTTTTTGTTTTAAGTAACTTCTGTAATTCCATAATAGCGATACTCTTATATTTGTATAACATTATTTATTGTAGTGAATGTTTTAGGAAAGAGTATTTAACGGCTCAATCGAGTCATTTTGTAATGGCCGTTATGGACGAACTGTATTTCCATCACGTAAACATTTTATATAAAAAAATGTATTTAAAATTATAGGCGAGATTAATGTTTATATTTTGATTTAGCCTCTTAAAAGAAAGAAACGTATTCGATTCCCATATAATCATGTATTAAAAATTATACCATCTAAACTATAATGGGATATTTCTCAAGACATAACAAACAAATATTATACAGATGCTTGAGAAACAGTTCAGCTTTAAAGGTTGACGAATCTCTATTTCTAAGTCACATGTTTGCAAAAGTTATATGTTAGTACAGCAGTTATGTACTGAACTTCTTAATTAAAGCGGTTAGCGCAAATTAACTACCACAGGTAATGAATGAGGTGGTCCAACGATATAAGGTGGAAAATCGATGACTCTTGGTTATTAGTTCTGAGTGTGCAAACTTTGCAATTTGCAAAATTGGCATATAATCGAGAAGATAAATCTGCCTATACTACACAGTTTCGTTGTAAACATTTAAAATTAAAAATTTCTTTATAATTTAAGTAAATTTATAATCATTTAGTTAGTACTTAAAATTCGTAATAGTTATTTTAACATATTCGTTTTAGTTGAAAGGCCCGAAAATATCTCCACTGTACTTGTGCTTATTCATATGTCTGTCTGTTAGCAAAGTATCTCGTAAACAAACTAAATTGCAGACTTTAAATTTTGCTTGATTCTTCTTTTCTATAAAACCAATACTGAGGTCGATGATAGTGCGTGTCAATATTGTGGGATTTGTCCGAGCGTAAGCAAAATATTTTTATATTGGTCTTACATTTTTTATAACCAAGACGACTAGGAAATAATTACATGGTTATTATACGTGTAAATATGCTAAGTAAAATAATATGAGTTAAAATAAAATTAAAATCTGGAATTTTACCATATATAATACTCTGTTTTTATATAAAAAAATTAAAAATAATAGAATGTATAGTAAATTTTAAAAGCTGGGGATATTCGTTCTAAACACACTTGTGTGTTGTAATTCAAACTTCAACGTCAAAATTTCAATAGTTATATTAGAATTAGCTCAATGAAAAATGTTTCTACAAGTTGTGCGTGTTGCTTCATTGCTACAAAAACACGAATGGGTTAATTAGGTTGACACAATTATCGTCTTGCCTACGGGAAAAAGCCAACCTTTATTTTCTATATGAATGTCTCTCTTTTTATCCGTCTACAGAATATTTAGATACTGAAAGACTTAGCTGTAGACTTTAATTGTTGCACGGACACTCAGCAAAGCCTGTAGTAGCAAAGCTTCGTTTGGCGTACTCCAACCGTAAACAAATTAGTTGGTGATTGTCTTTCTTAGTTAGTAAAAATCTTGACTACGTATATTTTACCTTTATATACTGTTGTTATGACAGTTAAAATTGTTGTAATTTTGAACTCAGTTCTACTAAATTAAATATATATGTATCTATATTCGTAACCAATATTTTTGACACTGTCAGTAAAGAGGGTATTTTCTTACACCACTGAAATATGTATCTTATGAGTGTATTGAGGGCTTTAAGTTTTCTTTAATTTAATAATTATTTCTATTTGTAATATACAGGTACTGTTTGTTCCAATAATTTACTACGAACCCATATTCAAATACAAATTTTAAAAAACTTTTTCAATGTTACAAATGTTTAACATCCTCTTATTGTACGTAGTTGTAGGGTAAATTCTAAATTAAACCTCAACAGTTCAAAGCTTCTTTTAACTTAAAAAGGTACCTAACTATAAAGTAGCTATTGGATAACGTTTTACTTTTCAAATAAATATTCCAAACACATTTCAGTGACTTACGATATACGTAACTAAACCTATCAGGACTGTATAATCCAATATTGGATAGTTCGTGCTGTACTGAAGCTTGGATGGTTTATGTATCATCAATATGGGAT
Source organism: Homalodisca vitripennis (assembly GCF_021130785.1). NCBI lineage: Eukaryota > Metazoa > Arthropoda > Insecta > Hemiptera > Cicadellidae > Homalodisca > Homalodisca vitripennis. Next base: position 45,945,475 of record NC_060211.1, on the reverse strand, counting down.
GAAGGAAGGCTAATTAAAGAGCTGCTACGTACAGTCTGCCACCTCGTACAGTCAGGGTCGAAACCACAATGTTCACGCTTTGAAATGGCAAGGTTAAAATACCTTATTAAGCACGCGATTATATAATTTTTATTAGTGAAGAAGACAATTGTTTGCGAGTATATTGCAAAGATTGTTACGACAAAATAAATTATATTGCACGAAGTAACAGTAAGTTTAGAATTCTCTAGAGATGATTTAATGTGCCTTTGAGAACTATCCAAGCAATAGAATGTCGTGATGTTTTATGGCGATTTTGTCTATCTAAGTTATAAAATTATATATGTATTTGGTTTCACGTATTTGTTCGTCAGGCAGTTAAACATTTTAAATTACTTTGACAAAAAAAACACAAATAACTATGTTTAGTTAGAGCATTTAACGTTGTTTAAAAACTACTAACTGACCAAACCAAATTTAACGATATTTTATTGTTTTACAGGCCTAATTTTAGTAAAAAAAAACAACTATGGCTCTTAGTATTATATTCCAATAAGAAGAAACTAGTAGAATGTTAAATTATATTTTATTTTCACGTATTATTAAGGTTAAATTTTAATTCAGATGTTAAAAGGTTAAAAAATCTAAATTATTCGTCTATAATATTTATAAAGTAACTATGCTTAAGTTATACGGTTTATTCAAAACTGTATTTATATAAAAATACAAGTTAGGAAGATGTCACAATACTTGTAGTGTAAAATATTTCAGCAGATCCTAGAAGTTATAGAAAAAATTAAATACAGGTCGTGCATGAGATAGTAGATAAGTATTATTAAAGAATGGTCTGAAAAAGACAAATGTATTACACAGATGAGAACTCCGTGAGATTTGGATACGAAATTACACTTTGAATCCTAATACATTTTCGCCTGTTATACTTCTATTCACATAATCTACTATTTTGAGTTGTAATAAATTAGTGTATATAATGATAGCCTAATGCATAGGAAAAACATTGCAGACCAGTAAATCTAACTACGTTAAATGCTCTAACTAAACATAGTTATTTGTGTTTTTTTGTTAAAGTAATTTAAAATGTTTACAGGGCAGTTTGAAAAGGGGTTGTAATCTAATTACAGTCAACAAATTATCTTATACCCTTATGAGGGTTTACATCCCTGCTATATACTAGTTCCAGTATATCCTAAACAGGGTACAGCCAAAACCTATTTTTCACTTTCTTCTTGGCAACGCTATGGGTGTCCAGCAGTGACAGATAACTAATCGCAGATGTCGAGATATTGGGGTAACATGGTGAATTGTACAATCAGTGTACTGCGGAAAGTGACTATTGAGTTAGACGGACATTCCTTGGTGTTAAAGGCCTTTGCTAGCCTAAACCAGGGAGTATCTTCCCCTACCCACTTTAACTGGATAAGGTTAAACGTAGCTAGATTACATGCTTTTCTTTAAATGTGACATGACTGAAATATAGAGCCCGCTTTTCTTCCTCATGTAATATCGATGCCACCCTTAACCTTACTTAGAATCACTCCAGAATCAAGCGTAGAAGTTGTTTTTGGAAAAAGTGCAATGATCTTAGGAATCTTATCCAAGTGAACAAAAAACTCTTTCTGTTAGTTAAACAAATATATAAATTTACTGTCTCAAGTCCTTATCAAACGTGTACTTTTAAAAATCAATTTGTTTTTGTAAACTTTTGTAAATTTAAAACAGTAATAATCCTCTTGTAAATTTATATATATACAGAAATCATATATATATATATATTACTCATTTTATAAAGGCCGGTATAGGTCTTATAAAATAAATATGTCTGTCAAGTGTGAGAGGGTATCCTAGGTGTAAGAACATACCATGTTATTTTTGCATGTATATTTACAGAAATAAATAAACTCTTAATAAATCCATACGGTTTATAAACATCAAAGCACAAATGTTAAAAGATTTTGATAGAAAAAATTCAGCTAGTTTTCGACTTGGAAAATGACTTTTACCTAATTTTATATAGCGAGAGTATTTTGTAAGAAAAGTTCCATTAATTGCTGTCAATGTTTTCAGACTGCGGCTCCACTAGCACTTCATTCCTAATTTAAAAATTCCACTTAAGTGACTGGGAACTCGTCTAACAATAGGAAACCCTCTTTAGTTTCGTTCTTATTTTCTATACGATAGGATTTAAGAACTACAGTTCCAATTTAGTAATCGAGTTATTTACCGACTAGTTACTGGCTGAGTGTAATGAACCTTAGAACAAGAGGGGCTGGACATATCTGTACGTCTGTCCGCACAATATATTGAAAGCGAATCCACCTGTAGATTAGATTTTTTACTCGAGGCTCCATTTCTATAGACGACAACTAGTGTGATGATGGTGCATGTGACTCCATAGAATTGGACTAGTATTAGCGAGAATGTTTACGTTGGTTTCATAAGTAACAATGGTAGTGATAATAAAATCGTCTAATAAATAAATATTTAATGAAAATGAGTACATAAATAATACTTTATAATATTGTTAGTTATTGACTTATTTATTCACTCTCGGACAAGTTATCAACTAAGTACTGCAAAAAACTAATTAACTCCGTTTCAAAAATACTGCACATAACTAGTTTTCATCAATCTTACATAGGCCTAATAAAACCCTAGCAATTAAAGAAAACGTTTTTGAAATAGTGTTTTAAATTTACGTATTGAAAAAGTTTTATGATAATAGTCTGTTTTACGTTTATTATCAGATTATATGTTAAGTGAAACAGCGTTTTTTCAACTTAATTTTGATACAAAGAAAATTGACAAGAAACTTCCAATTTCCTTCCTAAAAGCTCCCTGTTATACTTAGTGTGTCCCACCTAATTAACACAGAATTCTATCAATAAACTTCAATAAATAGTAAAAACTAAATAGTTAACATTAAAACGCCTTGCGAAGTTAATTGACCACAATTCTTCAAAACATTAATTGTAAATATATTGTATTTAGATACAGCAGTCCTCAGCAATATTGGTAAGATGAGGAGTAAAATCATTCCTTGATATATAGAAGATATGAGTAAACCATACAACATGCTTCGTAACATGCTTCGTTCAAGTCAATAGCTTAATTAATACTCGATATATCCTTTGGACAGACGTGCAAACAGGAAATGAGGTGGAAGAAACGCTTTATAGTCTGAAGGCATACTGAAGTGAATCTGCCAATTTGCTGAGTGATAGGCATCAATGACGTTTAGTATGGATATACATGCGCTTTAATCTAACTAATTCTTGTCTATATACAAAGGAAGTTTCTTGCCAAATTTAAAGTCTTCATGAATAATTGTTGTCGAGGTATTCTAAGGATAATTAGATTAAGCTCAGGTATAAGCCCATCATCAAACGCGAATTTACTTACAATCACGTTACATGCATTATTTTATACATATAGCAGAAATGATTCTTGAGATATACTGTGGGAAACAGGCACACATTCAGATAAAAGAGGAAATTTTCCAGAACCCGTACTGTTAGATAAGGAAAATATACAATCTTTCAAATTATTGCATCTATCACCCTGAATTACAGTTTTTGCTGACCAGCCAAATCTCCCATTAAGAAGGGTAAAGAAATTCAAATCCATAGCTCATGAAATTCATACGGATACACCATGTGTTGTTATGTCGCATGTTAAAATATCATATAAGTGGACTCATTTTCATTAATTATTTATTTATTACACGATTTTATTATCACTACCATTGTTATTTATGAAACCAACGTAAACATTCTCGCTAATACTAGTCTAATTCTATGGAATGACATGTACAATCATCACACTAGTTGTCGTCTATAGAAAATGAGCCTCTTTTATCTCGTATGTTTTCGAACATATACTGTAAACGTTTACTCTTTCAAAATCTACAATTATTGTCATATATTATTTTTCTTCCTTCTGAAAAACACAAATAAGAAGATACTTTATTGCTGGTTAAATTACAACCCTCTTTATCCTAGTTTTTTCAATGTTTCTATTTTTGTAAGGTCTAAGCCTCAACATAAGATTCTGGTGGATATGGGTAAGAAGTCTGTTATGAAAAGTGGTAAAGTACTGAGTCTTATTATTGCGACTTATACAACTTATATATTGACTTAAATGGCAAGTATAACAATTGAAATATAATATTAATCATTTTCAACCTGATTTATGTGTCACATTGAACTTCAATAACAGAGTAAAGAAAGAATTAAAAGTGTCGATAGTCATCGAACAAGACATTTATTTCATCAGTTTTTCAACTTTGACACTTATTGAGTTAGTTTCCTGGGGCTAAATTGAAGTCCACAAATAATAGCGGATACTTATGATTTATGGCTCAATCTTGTATATAAAGAAATATGAAATAATAATATTTAATGTTTTAACTTTATGGTATTTCTATAATTTAACTTTCCTTACCTTTTAAATACTGCGCAAAGCCAAAAAATGATACATGTCTTAACAAACTTAAAAAATACTGTAATATTGAGGAATATTTCTTTAATTAGCACGTTCAAAATAATAATAACTTTTCAAAGGTAAAGTTGTAACAAAATAAACTTATTACGACATAATAATAGTGTACCATACTATTTGGTTTCTGTACTACATTATTTTTAAAATATATCTATTCTGCAACAAAAATTTAAAAATATCTTTCTGGTAAAAACTGAAATAAGTTAAATGGAATATAAGTATTATTTCTTATGATAAAACATTAAAAATGGTTTTATAAGCTTGTCATTTTTATACAAGCTTAAGCATGTAGCAATCAAGTTTTTGTAATAGTTGTTTTGTATTTACCGCTATTATTATGTAATGCAGTTTTAAAATAATCATATTGTTTAAGATATTTCACAGAAAATTCACAAATTTTCACAAAAAAACCGTGAATAAGTTCATTAAGCTATCATAATATAACCTAATTATTAATCTTATTTTTATCAATCCCAGAAGTTAAATAGTCCACCTAAAGTCATAATAAATAACACTTTTAACAGTTTAAATGTGTTTTATTTAAAAGCAACTTTCGCGTAGTATTAAATTAATAAAACTATAAGTATTTTAACTTTGCACAAAAGAAGTACGGTAACAATATTCCAAATGCATAGGATTATATTACAAGAAAAGTCGAACACAAAGCCTTACATAGCATTTCACCTTCAGTAATAACTAATCTTCTCTACCCTACTTCTTTTCATGAAGGATTCCCTGGGAGATTTATGCATTTTTATGGTCCTTTAATGAATGAAACGCGAAGCCATTGTACTTGTCAAATACCTACCAGATAACACTACCTAAAGTTTAAAGTCACCTACATAAAATAACTTAAGTTTATTTATTTATTACGTAAAACTTATATGGTAGTATGTTTAAGTAAACACTATTTATTTTTATTAGTTATAGTCTTATCTCAATAAAAATGTAATTGATTAGAATATAAACTACCCCTTAGTTTGATAATTAATTTTGTACTTCCCCATCATTAATATAAAAATAAGTAATACGTTAGTCAGTGTTTGTTTTAGCACTTCCTATTTACATTATTAAGTACTGTAATAGAGTTTTCATTATAGTTTTAACAATTCGTCTAAATTGACAGTGAGTGATTTATAAGATTGTAACAAAGTCTTATCACTAAGATTTTGGGAGTCTTATTTAAAATCTTATTATAAGATTTTTGTTTTGTTTTGTTGTATAAGTAAAGAGATTTTAAATTGTCATTATCATTCCTAAAACTGATAATCAAACTATTAGTGTTTGTCATCCACTTTGGCCTTATGGAAGGTAAGCGATGCTAAAAAAGCAGGAAGGTTTTAATATGAATAACTGTCATCATACACTCTGCTAGTTTTCTGACTTGAGTAGCAATATATTTGGTACCGGGACGTATAAAAAGTTATGAGTTTTGGCATGTACTTTGATTTTATGGAAGGTAAGCGATACTATAAAAACAGGAAGATTTGGAAAGGATGATTAAATATGAGAAACTCTCATCATACACTCTGTTAGTTTTCTCTCTTGGCAGCAATATGTTTGGTACCGGGCAATATAAACAGGGTGATGCCATAAAGATTTACTTTCGATAATAAGGTTTATTATATTGAATGTTCTTAATGGCTTTTTTGTTTTCTTAGCACAGGAAAAATGTATTTTGTACCAAAAGGAAATTAGCGCCGCTCGCGGAATGACAAGCATTCTCGATGAGTGTAGTTTTTTGAGGGTCCACCTCATGCCAAGGTCCTCTGGGAAAGATTTGGGGCATTTATGTCCATCATGTCTCCTTGGGAGAAGGGCAAGCCTCTCCAGTCAAAACAATCAGGAGATGGCAAGCCCGTATGTCTAGGCTAGCAACAGAACTTAACATTTAGGAAGCCTCATGAAATCTAACAGGTATCTCCCAAAGTACACAAGATCTACCGAACTACCCTTGCACTCCAATATCTCGACATTTTCGATTAGTGATTTACCGCTCCTAAAACAGCCATAACATTGCGCATATTTTATGACACTAGATTGTTGTGCAATGTGTAGGTTCTACTGCAATGGGTAGGTTCTACACACCTAGAAGGGAACCCCACTGAGGATATTATTGGCATAGACTTTACCTACTAGGTGAGTTTTAGGGATTTTTCAGGATTTGGTCGATATATTACGTAGATCCTCAATATGTGTGTATCATGAGAATAAATGTTCAATTTATAGTTGTCCATCTTTTGTCTACATCAAAGATGGTAGAGGCAACTTATGGTATAGAAGAATCTGATAGCACTTTCCAGATTGATAAATATCTTCTGATTACACTCTGTTTTTGTTTTATGGTAGACTCAACACCGGATAATTATCTGGATTGTGACGAAACATAAGTATCACACAAGTAGATCAAATATTTTGGGCTGTGCTTCAGCAAATTAAGCAGAAAGAAAATAGCAAAATAATAGGTTTCTGAGTCGAACAATAAGGAGAGCCTTTATGAAACCGTAAACCTTTAAAGATAAAATACCACTCAATTTGGATTTATTATTAACATATTACATTAAATATGGTGATGAAGACATTGTGATAAAGTATTTGGGGATGTGATACCAGGTTTAAATTATTTTAGTTACAAGTATATCAAACGGATCAATGTTATACATTTAATATAAGGTACATGTCCATTTAATAAACAAGCAACAGTATCAAATATAATCGAGAGCGTTAACATATGTTACTTGTCTTTAAAATACGAAATCCTGATGATAAATATCAAACACGCCTACATTTCCAATAAAATATTTACCAAGAAAATTGGAAAATATTTCAATGTATTTTAATGATTATATAACAAAACTAATTAAATGAATTATAACTATTAAATAACTTTTCAAATACAATGTTACATTTCATGGAATTGGAATTTATAACATTTCCTAATCCATCATTCCATTCGGAACCAATAAAACGAGGTCTCTGATAATTTGATTGAGCAGACCGCAATGTTGTGGGCTGGGGCACACCGGTGCGGTAATGGCCATGTTTTACTGGATACTACCACTCCATCGATCAAGTATTAAGTGCCTCATTAATAGGAAAGTGCTCTGTTTAATTAAGGGGTTTCGAACGAATAATAATATGCATATTTACCAGTTTGCAATTCACTATTATTAATATAGGAGGCAAAAGCCAGTTTGAACTCTACAAACATACAACCTGTTATTACTTTAAATCGAGAGGTCTTTTATAAAAAACCGATAATGGGAATTGTTTATGGAGGTGGTAACAGGAATGTACCACGTGTTCTAAAAATATGAAGCTGTCAGTTTTTTTACGGATCTTACTTTTGTTGTCTTAACAGACCTTAGAACCTATCGTCAGCTAATTAGATAAGGAAAGATAAAGTTGTCACTTTTAGAGTCAGATAAATTTGTGTCATTAACTTAACATCGTTTTTCGTGTCTTTTTGTTCATATTAGGTGAGTTAAGATCAAATCCATTATTTCATTCAATTTTATCTTCACCAAATAAAGCGCAGTTTTCTTCTTACGAGTAATTCCTTTATCGGTGTCAATGGTGATCTTAAGGATTCTTCAAGAATAAAGTTCTGTAGTTAAATGTCTATTAATGAATGGTCAGTTTCTGTGGTTTGATGCTGGTTAATTTACACAGTTTGTTGAAGAAATCATTCCTGGTCTTGATACTGGCATCATATCCTGGGTAAGCCAAAAGGTTATTGTTTTCCTTCCATAAGCATTTCCACTATTTTAGCTAGGTCTTCTGTGGAGTCTAAAAACTGTACTTAAACCTGCAAAACTTATAAGATGACATATTTATTTACGTGTTTTAGATTAATTTCTTGCAAATGTTCAACAAGCGATTGGACATTATAAGAATATAATGATGTTAGAATTTACGTAATATTTCTAATACTGTATGGTTGATTTAGTACGATTTGTTGGTTAGACTACCAAATTTCTCGGTTTGGTTTACCTAGAAACCATACAGTCTAATCTAAATGAATTTATTGATTATCTAGGTATTAGACTAACTTCGGTGCGCCTGAACACAAACTTTCCCTCACCAATACACATAGATTGTTACCTCTCTCAGAGATTAAAATGGACATGTATGTTATTTTTAGTTTAGATGCTCGCTGATGTTACTAGTGAACTCTAGTCTAGTATGATATTTAGTCCCAGGTAAGGCTCCATTATGCGTTAGATGGTATTTTCTATAAAATATTTTAGTTCAGAGCCATTATTTCAAAATTCAACAGAATTTGCGAGTGTCTTACTTCTTAGATCTTCCAGTTCATAGAAGTTCTTGTCAAAGCATACTGTATATGAAAGCTCTCCATATACAAAGATGTGATGGCTTTTTGCTATGTTTCCCTCATACCATTGAAATCTTTCCGCTAAAAAAATATGTCTAGAAGCTTCAAAAGAAGTTAGTCAATAGAAACTATTCAGATCATTAAAAAGGTTCCAGTTGTAATTCCGTGTCATATGGGAGATTGTTGCTTATAATTCTTCTAAAATTAAATTTTAAATCTAATAAAGTATCTGGCCTTCATAAGAACTGGCCTATGAAAATTCAGAAGCAAAGGTCTGCTGCGTATCAGAGTTTATTCATGCTATAACTTTAATATTATAGGTATAATATTTCATTATTACTTTCCATTAGTAGTCCTTAAAACACTTTGGTCCAAAAACGTATTTGTAAACTCAGTTTATACCTTCATTGTTGATTCAGAGTAGATAGAAACAGCGTTCATATGGAATTGAACCCATATGAATAAAATATGGTGAAAGTATTAGAAAACTACTCAATTTCCCATTTCATATGTTTAAAAGTATACATTATACATGGAGGAGTAACCAGAAATCCAGTATGGTCAATAAGATTAGTACTCAGGAGTTAACACGTGCTCCAAGCCATTTATGCATTACATTTCTGCAGTAATAGCCCATTTAGTTTTATTGCATGAAAGTCATGGAGCTTAAGCTCTTAGTTCCAATGATGTTGCGCAAATTGTCCTGTATTATTATATATGTTCCCATAATCTGTGATAATGTTCTGTAAACGTAATTCTCTCCTCCACGCTCTTGACTTTAAATTAAGCTCAAGAAGTACCTCTGGTTGTTATAATTTTCTAGGAACTTTTATATAGGTTTTAAATCCAATAAATGTATTCATACGTAGATTATGGGAATTTAAAGACCCTAGTACTCTGCTAACTGGACTCGAAGAGCTCTAAAAAACTACCCTGTGTACATTTGTTGTGAATAACTGTTGTAATGTTTATTTTTAAACACCTTCTAAGGTGTGACTCATCGATTTAAACAATTATTTTGAATAAACTTTAGTCAACATTTGTTGAGTATAATTGCGCCAATTATTGTTGTCATAGTGCATAGAAACAAATAGAGCTCATAGACAAGGCGTCTACTATTTTAATGAATTTAACCTAAATTTATTATCATGAGAAGAATTCATGCTGATTTAAAAAAGATAAAGTTTACAATTTGTTACATGATTATACGATGAGAGTCGTCTTAAGTAATTTTATAAATTTACCTTGGAATGTAATTGAAAATAAGAATAGCAAAATTTAATATTTTTGTAGTACAAACCACCGTATTTGTAGGAAACAATTAAATAAATATTACATAAACCAAAAAACCAATAAATTAACATCCGTAACAAATAAGTTAACTGTGAGCCTTCTACTCAAGTGTGAGGGTTCCCAAAATTACGGTCGTATAATAACGATAAGCCCATATACGTGAGTACTAATCTTTTATACGTCCCACTCAACAATTCCACATATTATCAAAACCATAAATATAAAAATTTACGAATAGGTTTGCCACCATCCGAATTGTACAGTGTTGTTTTAACTATGCCACCATTAGTATCCGAAGAATTTACAAGAAAGCTTAAATTGAGATTGTACATAATATTTTGAGACAGTTATGACTTCAAAATATATATTAGAAACTTTATCATCATTAAAATTTCTTAATACACACCCGACATTTTCTCCCAACTTCGGATTTAAAACAATATTTTTAAAATTTTTCATTTTTGGTGTGTTTCTTTATTACTTACTTCTTTAGGAGCTATACACGGTTGAAATTTCATAAAATGAAAGCTTTGCAGTGTGGTTTGAGTTATTTCAATCATAATAATATTTAATTTCTGCGTCTAGGTTCAACAGTTAAATCATACTGTACTGTATTAAATTGCATACATTAATTGTCTACCATAATTGTTAATTTTCTAGATGTAATAGTCAAATTATTTCCAATGTCCTTATTTTGAAATTTAGCTTCAAAATGCAGCTTAAGATTTAGTTAAAGTTGGTTAGTTTGTTAAAAAATATTTGTTAACATAAATAATTACATTCAGGCAGTTCGGCTATAAAGGAAAAGACGTATACCATTGCATGCACATGATTTTGGAATTTTCTTTGTTCAAGGAAAAATACCATAAATTTTATAGTGGTAGTTTTGAAACATGTTGTATAAGCAAACTGTGTTATTAACAACAAACAAATTAAAAAGCCTCCACACATGAATATGGTAAATGGTACATTTAATTATAGATTTTAAACCATACAAACCCCGTGAAATTTTATATTTTTACGGTTTTAAAATAAACCATTCATAAGTTTGCATATATTTTACTATAATACTATTGTTATATTTTGCTATATTTTTAATTGCCTACACAGCACCCGAATAACGAGTATGACAAAGTTATTGTTAGTATTTTAGATGCTGTAATAAACGTGTTTGCGCGGTCCTGCGTTTATTGCAGCCATGAAAATATGTCTTGTCCTTGAGTTATAAATAACAGGAGCAGACCACTGGTGTTCCATTTAGGGAAGCGAATCAATAGCTCAAGAAGATTCGGTAGGGTCCGACGCGAGATCCGCACTTTTCTCAGACTTTAAGTGCTTCCCACGACAATCCACAGGGTGTTACACCCTTAGGTTTTACATCCACTTACCTCATTCCCTTGCCACCAAACGTAATGAGTTAAATACTGCTATAGATTAGATATTCATACTAGAATTTTGAAGTAGAGTTTATGTACAAAAATGCTTTTTATGGTAGCACTTGGTACAATTTCCATACGCCTTCACCACACATAACACCTAGTTTCAAATGTTTTACAACAGGTGTAACACAACTATTGTTGCATATTTTAAGGGGTCCATCCCATTCTTATAGTAAATTCATTGCTAACTATAGTAAGATTTTTGTTTTGGTAACTTATATTTATTATCTATGTTTTATTGAATAAACGTCCTTTAAAACACTTTTACATACATTGGGCACCTATTTAATATTACCCGATGACTTATTTATTGTACTTTTAAAGACAAAAATACATTAATATTGGTTTTAAATACACATTTACTAATTCTAAAATGTTAATCCTGCCACTTTCTTATACTTGTAGTTTAAAAATATCTTGTCACCTAAATAATCCCAATAGTTGCGCTGAGAACTGGCTAGAGTAACTACAGGGGTGCATATACTGCAGAAAAAGTAGCAATATTTTGATTATTTTTCGGTATTGAAACTTTACAGATATATTTATTGGGCACTAAAACTGTTTCTAATAAACTTTAAAACTTTATATTATTCTTCGTATATACTAGTCTAATGCTTGTTCTTTGGGCCTTTATTAAGTAAACATTTGTATATTCACGCTATTTTGAAATAGATAGGTGTAAAATTTAAAACTGCTTAAAATAAATTTAAGATTTGAAATTCGTGAAAATAGATTTGATACGTGTGTAAGGAGTTAAAATAAGAATATGATTTGATAAAAATACATAGATACATGCAGGAAACAATACAAAACTAGAGTCGAAGATTAATTTGCCTTATTTAAAGAATTATTTTTTTAGGATCGGTCTCCTAAAATTTCTCCTACGAGTTTCTAAACATTCAGGCGTGCATGGATGAGGACACGTGTGTGTGTTTTTGCGCGCGCGCAAAAACACGGAATTTGGAAATTTTGGTACTAACATCACTCTTATAAATAGGTTGGTACGCCACTTCGTTTCTATATATCGCCTTGCATATTTTTTTATCATGGTTCAATTTTGTACGAATGTATTTGGGATGTTGTATTTCTAAACTAAACCATATTGACACTTCAGGTTTTACGAAATGTTCTACTTCTTCCAACTGAACCTGAAAGATTCCTGTGTTATTTGCTTGAATGATAACTTTGAAAATAGTTTACTAAATACATGTGAATCAAGCAAAGAATCTCTAATGGGAGAAGATTTCACAATAATTTCAGTCGGATTGCAAAATTAGGAATGAAGTGGAACAGGAAGCACTCTCTGGAAAGATGGGAATCTTGTAATGGAAGTTTTCACACGAGTGAATTCTCTTCGGGTAGGCTGTATAAGTTTCGTGGGAATGAGCTACTAAATTAAGTTTTCTCGACTTTAACTTTCAAAGTTGTAGAAATATACATGGTTTGACATAATGGTTTTAGATTCCAACAAGTGTTTACATTTATTCCCTACTATACAATTATAGTTACAATTATACGTTGTGGGTTCTATATCCAAGTGTTTTTTGCCTTTATATTTTTGGACGCTTACCTTATCAAGTATGTTAATAGTAGGACATCGTTAAAACGTATTTTATATCATATTCCTATGCTATAACCATTTATTTTTTGAAATAACGTGTATAAATATAGTTTTTTTTATAAAATGCAATTCTATTCAGTGCAATTCTTCTTAACGAACAAAGTAGAGTACACCTTACCAGCCAAAATTAAAGAGACTATTGGCAGGACAACGTACTTAGCCAAGACATTTATAAGATACATGTTTGTACATTTTCATATTTTTGTGCTCTTTAATTTATAGTTACCAAACCCTTAAAAATATATTTTATACGTATAAACATACATAAATTTTAACCGGGATTGTATTAGGGTCAACGAAAATTTTCGGTGAGCCGTGTAGGCATTTTTCGTAAGTGCACCCATGAGGCCATTTTGCAATAGGCTTATTTTTTACAATATCTACCTAAAATGACTCACTAATAAGAACAACGGAAACAAGGAACGGGTTGGTTAGGTATCTGGCGGCCATATATGGTTAAGGCACAAATTATAAAATTATTTATATAGTTCTGTAAAATCAGCAAAGGCACAAATCTTTTGTGTTTAAATAAAATAGTTCAAAATTAATATTGCTATAGCATATTATATTAAATTTATATTTTTTGACACTTAAATGTATTCTAATATCATTCGGGTTGATTGGGAATCGCTCTCCAAGTGTAAAAATAAAAAATTTTTCTTAATACTTCAGAAACAGAGACAGTTATAATCTTTTTTCTTAAAAAGAGAAAAGTTAGAATAAAATGTCACATCTTTTACAGAAATATATTTAGTTTCAATAAACATAATATCAAAAAAAGTACCGTACTTGCTCCGCCAAGACTCAAACGCGGATCTTTCACTTGTCTGGTGAAAGAGCTACCATTACACCACATAGCCCTTACTATTTACGATTCAATTATTTTGTATTTTGCTTTTTCTTTCATATATATGTTTAAATAACCAAACTAACATATGATCGGAAGACCAAAAGCCTTTCAAATGACTTTTATTTAATATATTTAGGAAATACGTAGACAAATAGAACCATAAAACATTTCCTTAAGTTGTTAGCAGGCAAGTTGTAAACGGGAAAAGAAAATTCTCTTTTGGTAGACTTAGGTTTATCAAAACAGATGGCTCCATTGATTATGTGAAGTTAAAAGAAAACTAAAGGGTTTTTATCCATCAAAATATTACAGGAGGAAAAAGATCCCAAATTAACTGTTCCCAATTTGTGAAAGAAAATTTGTTTTTTATTATTTGATCTCTAAAACTAATTAAAGATTGATTTAGGTATTTTTGTAAATTAGTTATGTTGTTAATAAAATTAAATAAACAATGCACTTTTATTTCTTTACATCATTACTATTATTATGAACTATTTTTGCATCAAAGCAAATTTATTCATACAAACAAATATGCTGTGGGTGTTTGGCAGACTATCACCGATATAATCCCAACTATTTGATACATGAAACGCAACAGTTGGACGTCAGATATTTCCAGTTGTTTTGTATTCGCATTCACAAACAGTCAGTATTGGATATGTAATACAGTAGCATGACGTCACAGGCTCAGAGAACACTGAGCACACAAATCCTCACAGAACAGTACGCCTTTATTATCAACTGCTTTCTACCCCTCCAACCTCTTTATTCCTTCCAGAATGCTGTAGAAGTTTATAAAGCAAAGTCCATACCGAACATTATTATATTAGTTTTATATAAATACGTCGGATGTGTAGGAGTATTAAATAAAATGTTTGGATCAAAAGAATAGACAACTGAGTACACACTTTAACCACAAAACAACTAGTAAAGTTACAATAACAGGAGCTATATTACATATCAGTTTGTTTATTTATGCGGTAACGCATATAAATCACATTATTTACATGCTATTACTTTTAGTTTCTATTTCGGTAAACAAATATTTGTAAGTAGGTACAAATAATTGCGAAACAAATAATTACATCGAATCAGAAATAAAAGTCGCCACTTCCTTACATAAAAATCCTTGCAATGTCGTATTTAAAAATCATGTTTTATAAGAATTTATCAAAATAAACGTGTAACATTTTTAATAAAAAAAATAAAATTTCAACTCATATCAGAATAAAAAGTATTACAATATTGTTAAAAATATTGATATAATTTAACTAATGAATATTTATAGGTATTGTAACAGATTCCTAAGAAACGTCTCCTGAGTGAGAGAAGTCATGGTGATTATGTTACGGTCAGGTGACACGTGAGTTGGCGTTCATAGTGCTGGGATTCGCCAACGTGCCAAGCATTTTGACACCTGGTTTTATATAGATACCCCGCTTAAACATTGGCTTTTGTCAAATGACCATGTTTATACATTTAACTCCAATTTTACACTGTTCACTTTAATAATCACAGCAACTACCATTTCCAAGTAATTTTATATGTAAATAATTATATTTACATTATATGTTTCGTAGATTTGTGTGCTATTGGTCACTTAATCCCAGAAACAAACGTTAAAAAGTTTATTAAAAACATATATTTAATTTTTTTCTAACTCGGAACACTGGGGAAATCATATTTTGTAAATAGCTGGTACATTTAAGAAATATAAAATTTATTCAAGGCATTCCAAAATTTACATAGTATATTTAATTTAAATTTAAATATTTTTAACTAACATGAGGCATTACTTAGAACATAAACAGCTCATTTACTGCCGCGTTTCGAGTATAAATTATAACTGGAGTGATCCTGTGTATTTTCAAATTCATTCGTTTCTAAAAATACCAAGATATAAACAAAAAACGTCCATCTTTGCTCGTTAGGCACGTTCATGAAATGGCTTTTTAGTGTGGAATTATTGGCCAAATATAAGTTTTTTTATCCAAACTGTGGGTATTTTAAAGGTTTTTCGTCATTTCTTGTACAATTTAGCCTTTTTTTATTTCTACTCAATAGTTTTTACCCATTTTCCATTGCGTTGTCGAGAAAGTTGTATTTTATATTTATACCACTATTTTACCCTCTTAGCATCATGATTTTCGATATTTTTCATCCTATATAGGTAAAATTTTGAGAATAATTTTAAAATATTTGGCACGGTTAGGGGATAAAATCAAAGTGGTTTTAGTATGTCATATTTGTTTATTAAATTATTGATAGATTGTAACCTAATACCTAAATACTGCAACTGTCAGACCTACGGGGCTGATATTGGATTGAAATTTTTCTTAAAAATAACCGTGCAAGCTACAGTGAATTGCACCAAATATAGCCTCCGATGATGTAGCAATATGTGGGCAGATGGAGAGCCTGTGACGAGCGGTCTAGGGCGTTGGTCTTTGAATCTGAGTTTGAGATAGCACGAGTTCAGGACATGTCTGTGAACATTGAGCTTTTGATCATTACTGCTGAACTGGTACCGTGGAGACTGTTTATCTTAATGTACTGTATTATATCCTCATACAGGCTAGTGGTTAATGTGGGTGGTAAAATAAGCCTTAAAAGTAATTCACTCTCCAATCTTTTGTAAAAAAAGTTAATAAGCCTAAGGAATACATAAAATGTGAGCTTAAAAGCATAAATTCATCAAAATTTTTGTGCCGTATGATTCAATAATACGATATAAATACTAATTTTTTATATTTATAGAATAA
The DNA here is from genome assembly GCF_021130785.1 of Homalodisca vitripennis. NCBI lineage: Eukaryota > Metazoa > Arthropoda > Insecta > Hemiptera > Cicadellidae > Homalodisca > Homalodisca vitripennis. The sequence goes on along the minus strand of NC_060211.1, from coordinate 45,928,677 downwards.
TTATTTTAATTCCTATGCTACAATTAAAAATAAAACTAAATTACCTTCTGACTCGTAAATGTATTCTTTATTTTAAAAAATACACAAAGAAATTTTTAAATCTTGTTTAGAATATTAAATTTAGTCACATATAAAAAATAAGGAGTCCGGATATATTCCTACATTAAAAATTTGTTACCAATATAATTAAATTAAAGTTTTTCATCAATATCTCTCAATATTCTTCCCAAATTTTGCGTTAAATTTAATTGGTGTTTGTCTTTACTTTAAAAAAATTTAATATTAAAATTACTATTGTTTAAGAATTAAAATTAAATACTTGTGTTGATTACAAAAAGTACTGACATATATCAAAATTTTAAAATTTGCTAAAAAGGACAAAAAGTTAACATGTCTAATCTAAAACAATCAAAAAGTGAAAAGATACAGAAATCCAATATTAGAAATATCCAAAAGGTTACATATTACTCATAAAGTCTCCAGAAATCAAACAGTTACATTACATAACCAACATTAAACAGGAACTTGTCATATACATTTTCCATGCACAGATTTACTTTAAATTGACTATTAAAATATTAAATCAAAATTATATATTGGAATAAGATTGCGACTTGTTAGTAAAGACTATTGGGGAATCAGCCCAAACTATTTGGCCACTTTTTACTAGATATTCTGATACTTTACCAGTTTATCATTTACTGAGCTATTTTTTTAAGTTTTGGAAACGAGCAAGGAGTAGTCAGGAGTAGGTTTTTAACATATAACTAGGTATCACACTCTAGTTGATGTTAGAAAGAAACGGCAAAATACAAAATAATTAAATGGTAAAAAGTGAGGGCTGTGTGGTGTTAGTAATGGTTGCAAATTCACCCGGAAAGTGAGAGATCCGGGTTTGAGTCCCGGCGGAGCAAGTACTTTTTGTGATTCAATGTTTATTGAAATTAATTATCACACATATTAGACTTTTTTTCAAAACCATAATCTGCCAATTTAAGACTGTAGTTTATTTTATCACACACGATTGAAAGCACCGGTACTTCTTAAAATTCAAAGTCTAACATACTTTTTTATGAAATAAAATTTTTGGAACTGTATATTTTGTAATACAGGATCATTCAGAGCATATTTTACAGGTGTTGGATATCGGAATTTCTGCAAAATATCAATTTCTTATAAAACATTAATAATGTATTCCATATAAATATAACATTTTATTATTTATTTTACTCATCATCAATGTTATCATGATATCAACTGTCATTGACAGTGCAGTCTTAAATCTTTAAATTCCATCACATATCTCAGGATACTAGTCGGATTATATATACTCGATTTAAGAACGCTAACCTCATTATGTTTGGATAAGATTATCTTACATAATGGAAAGGCAGTTTTTAATCATTGATTGCCATTTGTATACTGAACTTAGGTCTTGGTAAATGTTTTATAATTTTTTTTATTCCTTTTAAAATACTGAAGCGTATTGAAAATGTCCTTTGTATGTCTAAAATACCAATCATTACAGCTCGAGTAAAAATATTGGCTAATCAATCAGTCCACTTTGATACACTACACCTACACGGTTATTGATAATATCATTAAACCGACCGCATGTTTTTTTGTGTGACGTTCAGTTTGTACTGATGTGATTGCTCCGGTTATCCTCCTTTTTTCATTAATTTGAGTACTCTTAGATTTTTTTCTTAAATAAGTTACTTATAATGAAATTTATAATAATAAAGATTGGTACTGTATGATCAAATATTTATCGAATCCTTTTTATTGAGGGCCTACGTTTCATGAAAACGTGATCCTTCTAAATTAGCAAATACTGCTAAATTAAGCTATTCGAGACAAAATATAATAGCAATTTCTATAAATAATACTATTTAAAACTTCTCAATGTATCGTATATCATGCTTTGCTATACATGCATGATTTAAAAATTTCTATTATATATCCCATCTGATTTTTTAAATATTCTTTGACAAGATAACTATTAAAAAGTCCTTATATGAAATAAACTGTTACAGAAAGAAAGACAGATTTTAGGCTAGGCAAAAATTTAAAATTGCTCAACATTGCTGGTCTGAAAATTGTCACATGAAATGGGATGAAGCATACATAATACCAAATATATGAAAGGTTTAAAATTTATATTTGCACATATTACCTATATTAATTATTGCTCAATATTTCCAAATTATTATATTGAGCCGGTTACTTAACCGGAAAAAATTGGTATTTCTGGGTAAATATTTCATAAACATTAGTGTAATAAATTATACATTATAAATGTAACATATTTACCGGCTTCAATATCGACCTTACTTATTTTATAGACAGAATAATACTCGAGATAAACTGTTGGTAAATGCAATATATGGATGAAAATATGATATAGAAATTAATCGATTTTTGACTAGGTTATGAAAATATATTTATAGAAATCGAAGTTACGTGTGAAAAAACAGTTAAACAAACACTGAATAAATAAAAAGCGATGTATTATTTATTTTACCGTAAATGGCCAACCTTTAACGAGATGAGACTGCTCAAACAGCATCAGAAAGATAAATACTGTACTTGGAATAATGTTTATCATTTGCGGATAAGAGTCTTTATAAGCAATGCCATATTTTACGTTCAGATCCGATTCGACAGATATTGGGTTAGTTTCCTGCGGCTAAGTTGAAATTTAGCGATTGTGGCAACATTTATATTTTTTTACTACCTGGCAGAAACATTACTTAAAACACAAATTTTACCAATAAAACTTACAATATTCTACACTATACAGTAGACAACATAAAATACATTAATATTAGACAAATTGCATTCCATTTTCCCGGACTGTGGGTACTACATAATATATTACAATATTGCAAATTGTTTCTAACTCGTATACAGCAAACAATATTTCCGTTCATAGTAGTGATTGAATGTATGGGTAAGTAACGCATTTTACTTCAAATAAGGATTTATCAAAAGCAAATTTTCCAACGGCGTATTGAGATATTCTTTAAACGAAACAATATAGAGTTTGAGTATTCAAACAACATTTATCTTCTTGGCTTTATTAAACCAAACACTGTCAATTGGAGGCATTCCTTGAGGTTTTATAAATATTAACTCACTCAATAATATATTATCCGGTCATGATGATTATAAAATACAACAAAACACCCATAATCTAAGGCATATAAATATGTATGTTAAGCACTGTAATGATTGAACTATAACAAAATTTAAGTTAAAATAAATTAATGTTACTTTGCTAAGAAGATATTTTTATAACAAGTTATTTCATGAAAATAATCCAGAGTAAAATTTTACGTAATAAATGTATTATTTATTGTAAGCATTTTACACTCCAAATGAGATACAATAATAACACGTTAATTGACAACTTAAAAAAAACATTTGAATTTGTGAATTTGTAACTAATTAATACAATGTGGAAAGGGCATTGTTTTATTACAGTGAAATAATTATGTTATTCATTATTAAAGTACTTGGTAAATATAAGTATTAACTATCTGGAAGAAAGTAGGTACAGTATAAGGCAGATGAAATGTTTTAAATTTATTCTCATGAAAAACATTTCCATAACAACAAGTTTAGGAAACTTTTTAAAGATTTCAGATCAGTAATTTTTTTTAATCAGAAAACGGAGCTGTTATTTTTTTTTATTTTTTACATCTGCCATAATGTAACGTAGTAGGATATCAATCTGGCAAAATAACTTGGACTATATATTAAAAAAAAACGTTTTGTACTAAGTTTTAACTTTTTTAAGCATGCTTATAACTTCTTTGTAATGCAAAAACTTATGTGATTTATATTTAAAAAATATTGAAAGAAACCAAAATAATACTTATTACCTACCTAATTTTACTAAATCTTATAAGTATTTCAGAATAACTTTTTCTCTAGGAAATAAAGAAGTTGGGAAAGAATTTGTTTAAAAGGCCACCTTATAGAAGCGGAATAGCGTACTATACTGGCCAAAGAACTTAGGTTTAACAATTATGATATATAAATTTTTGTAATAAGTTGCAACTTGATGAGTATCTTTTAAACAGTCATCGCTTCCAAAAAAAGCTTTCAAATATATAATTTTGAAGGATCTTTAGAAGATGCTACACAATTCTTTTTTAAAATCTTTCCTTTAAAATTGGAATAGTTTTTTATGTAGGCATTTTCTGAATATATATCAAGAAATGGGAAAGGCATACGAAAAGACCATTCCTATTAATCCTATTATTATTTGTATTATTATTATTTCCTATTCGTTAATTATTTGAGCAGACGAATTTAGGCCTAATGAGCCTTCTCTGGCATTTAACCTGGAGACCAACGAATTGAAAGTAATTTACAAATCACCTCCAATAGCCGGGCTACTAAGCTACTTGCAATGACCGGATCGCTCTACGTTGACCGAATTTTTATAATGTGGTAGCTTCTATACCCACTAAAATTTCCCAAAGAAAAGTGTAATCGAATTTATTTAGTATTCTTCTTTGGGAATCTTTTTCAAAACTGTGAAGCAAGTAGGTCCACACGACCTTATTTTATGGTTAATGAAAAACCGATGTCCTGATTAGGTCGGTTAAGACACCTACCTATAACTGATTTTCCATCTACTTCCAGAAGACAGCTGTAATCATGAATGATCACTTGAAAGACATATCTGTCGCTAAATTTTCACCGAATAATTTCAGAAGATAGCGGTCATCACAAAGAAACGATTAAGAGATTTATATATATATATATATATATATATATATATATATATATATATATAGTAACTGAAGTTCCACTTACTATTTCCAGAATACAGCAAAAACCGTAAAGAATCGCTTAAGAGATTTACCCGTGAATAAATTTCTACCAATTACTTCCAGAAGACAGTGGTCATCACAAAGAGTCGATTAAGAGATTTACATATAACTGAGTTTCCACACACTACTTCCAATAGTCGTTATAGTACGTGCTCCTGATGAATGCAATGATTCCACGCTTTACGTGAAAAAACTGGTGTAGAACGTATTAGCAAGTATCGGAATGGCTATATGAAGGTATGTTAAGTGATCTACTTTATACAGCATATAGGCTTATATTGATAATTTTATTGTTGATTCATTTGGTAACCTTATATAGTAAACATTTTACAGCTCTGTTATCTTCTAAATACAGTAATCAAGAATGAAATCGAATAATATTGTGATTATTATTTACGTACTTATCGGACATTGAATAGCAATGTAATATCCGGTTACAATAATTGTCGATATCAGAGTTTTACTGCCATGACAACTGTAATTATTTAATTCATATTTTCAACGAGAATAAACTGTAACTGTTTTTAATTACTACTGTAATTATTGTTCACAGCTGAGTAGTTCACTGTAATATTTCAGTCGTGTTTCAGCTGCTATAAATTTCGCTATCAAGTAGATTAACAATTCTCCCTTTTTCTATGTGTTTCAACTCAGAACAGAAAATTAAATACACTCTGCAGGACCGTTTTTGCGCCCTGAACGATCTTTAATAAGTTTTTCTGTAAAATCATAAAAATATTCGTCATCAATAATTTTACTAACCATTTACAAAATAGTGGATATTCCATTAACGTGTGGAAGTCAAATTCACAATCAGTTTATTTTATTCAGGATAATCAAAAATATAAATGCATTGCATTAATCATAACAGAATACAATCAATAGTTCGTGCTCAAAGCTTACAAAAAACCTACAAAAAGACTCTTCTTCTTTTCAAACCGTCTTCTGATTTCAACCACCTTAAACTTTTGTTTATGGTTAACTTCTTGAATTATTTTGACCTCGCGTATATAGTACCTATATTTGGCCAACCAATGTTAAGTTGAATCTATCAACGACAAGCTGTGTAGGTTAGCTAAAAGGGGTGGAGCTTTTATGTGCTTGCTTGCAAGCTTAACCAACCACGAAACAACATGATCAATAAGGCTTCTGTATTATAGGTTTCCATCTTTTGGACAATTTAAGTTTGTCTTATTTGAAAAAGCAGTTTCCTTAATTGATTACTTCCATAGTTTTCCCTTTTTAAAGTTAGATTATACAATGGGATTTTCGGAAGAACTACGTATGTTTTGACTTCATGGATGATTGCTTTTAAAAGTGCGTTTTTAATGGGTAATGTTTTCCGCATATTTACGATATATATGTCTAATGTATTCACTTACTCGTGTGGAGGTTAAAGGTTGTGTCCCTCCAATGTAGAGTGAGCCACAGGCTACGTAGAATTTCATTGTCTCCCGACGTACACAGTAAAACCTTATCCTTCACTGGTCTCAAACCGGCTTAAACGTTTGGGCCTGATTGAATACAGTGTTTGATAATGTGTCTCCTTACCATAGTCTCCATTTCATCTGTATTTCTGTATGCAAGAAAAACAGGTTAGTTTTGTACAGTCTTCTTTTTAACTTAACTTTTAAGCAAAGTTTCGACGCAGTGTAAAACTTAAGACATATAACTACCTGATTAAAATGATAAGGTAATTATAAATAACAAGTTACGTAAAAACAAATCGAGAGAATGAGTATTATTCAATGAAAAATCTTTCAGTTTCATGTATACTATACAGTTAGTAGTTTCTTTAAAATCTTAGCTATGTATATTTAACGTAGTTTTACAGTTTTTTAAAGCATCACTGAACGATGGAAAACATTCACAAAAAATGCAATTCAGTCAGTATCCTTTTAATAGGTAAAAATGAAGGATATATAATATACAGATAATAACGGCAATTACAAAACATTCTTTTACTACTTTTCTTACAGATTCTGTATACCTTATGACAGTTCTTTTCATAAAATGCAAAATATGTAAATCAGAGTTTTCGCTTTTTATGCATGTCATTATTATCTAGTTACTTCCATGAGGGTATGTGTTTACAAACCAATTACAAAATTTTATGGGATGTCTGATATTATTTACTTACCACTTTACATAAATATAGCATGTTAAAGCTAGAAAATGGATGCAGTCAAGAATTGTACTAAGAAACCATTTTAATTATATTGAGGTCTAGAAAATATTTGTCCGCCGTGTCATATTCTTAAAGTCTTTATTCTATTGAGAGATAGTTCTATTATTACTAAAGCATTACTAGTGCTTTATATTAGAACTATATGTATTATAATGTATCTTTCAGCATCTGATCATAATCCATTTTGGATTACTTGTCGAAATATTTTTGAGAATATTATATACTGAGACCAAACTTAAGCCACTAGTCTTTCAGAAGCTTATTTCAAGTGCACTGTGTTGTTCCAGGATAATTCAGTCGATTAATTACTGTGATCTCTGGGAATATTCTGATTTAGGTTCATACCCGCATACATAATTATATCATACCCATATCCAATTAGTTACCATGCATTATCTACGAGAGCATATGAACTGAATATCGAGAAATATTATGTTCTTGATGCGATACATATGATATCTTATCATAAAATACTTCACTGAATATATCGACATTTTAACAATGTATATAAGTTACGGTATGACATTGTTTATCTATCGTTTAAAACAAAATTGAGGCCATTTCTCTCAGGGTGGTTACATTTAAAGTTTGTCAACTTCTTGTCAAAACATGTAAAACTCCATCAGTCCTACGATATAGGAGATAATGTGATAGCATAAAAATATTTTCGTACTATATGAGTAATATACATAGAATAAAACAATAAATTTCTGAAAATCTTTTAAAAAATTTTCAACGTAAACATTAAAAAATGACAGCAAGTTTTCTCACAATTTACGGCATACACCTTCCAACTATAGAAATAATATTTTTAGATCCCACTTATTAATATTTTCGGTTTTGGAGTAAAGCGTTAGCGATTTTATCTAAACCTATACAAAATCGTAAATGAAACATTTCAATTTGAGTTAAAAAATTTACAATTATTTTATGTTTCATTCTTAAAAGTCTTATTGCTTATCAAATACCTTTTTCAAAGGCATTATACTATGTAGAAGGATGAACTGAGTCTACTCCATCTGAAAAACTAATGATATCAATATATGATATCAAATATTACTGACTTTATTATGTATGTTATAGCGATAACTTAGTTTGAGCGTTTTCACAGTGGTACTTGTAGATAGAAGAGGGATTGAAAAACTAGTTTTGACATATTTAATACAATTTATGGTTTAAAGGTATTTTAGCTTACAAATTCTAGCATCCACTATCATTAGGTAGAATATTGGAAACATTCAATATTATCAAAGTAATACTTTTACTGCTAAATACTTGACATAATTTTATCTCGATCGGTTAGGCTGTTGAAGTATCTTTGCACATAGACTAAAATAAATACATTTTTTTAAAGTTTAAAACGTACAGGCAAATGCTAAAGATACAACAAAGTTTATAACTAGTTACATACTGGTATATAATAGGAAGAACCTGTCCATAGGGTTTTACATGAATACAGAGCAATGAGAAGTTTAACAACATTCAGAGTATTTACAACTTCTATGGTAATATTTTTAGAATTTTTCTTCGGGCGAAGGCAAATATTAAATGTAATATAAAATTCGAGAGGCTTACTTACTGGACCTCTTTATGCATGTGTATTTTAAATTTTATAAGCCCATAAAGAAAAACAAAGGAACAGTTATTGTTCTTCCTGAAACAATGATGCAAATTAATATTAAATTATCACGATTTCTGATGGATAACAACCATTAACATTTAGGAAGTTTTATAAGTACAATAAAAGTTGCAAAATATATTCACTAACATTTTTACTCTTATATCAAAATCGGTCAATTAAAAATGTATATATAAGCTTTAATTTGTTGTAATGAACGGTTAATAGTGAACCACGTAAAATATGAAAATTTATCTGAGCTTCTCAACAGTGAAAAGATTTAGATCTGCAGTATTTCACGAGAAATGTTTATGTTTATAGTTACTTTAGTTATTTAATAATGTCTATACCAATATAAATGTATTATTTACCATGCTAGTGAATATTTTAGGAAAGAATATTTAAAGCCTCAACCGAGTCATGTGATATAATAACCGTTAACAGCCGAACTGTATGTCTATAACACATACACCTTATACAACAAGATACAAATTTAAAAACTATAGCCTAGTTTAAAGTTTATGTTTCAATCTGTCATACTAGAAGAATCAAACTTATTTAATCTCAACATTTTAATGAGTTATTACTCGAGATATAATAAAGAAATATGTTTAGATATGTTTCAGAAACAGTTCAGCTTTAATGGTTCATGAATATCTATTAATAAGTCGCATGCACGTAGAACTTATACTTTAGTCAGTTATGAACTGAACTTCCTGATTAAAGCGGTTGGCGCAAATTAAGCCTTAAATAGCGCAGGTAAATTAATGGGAAGGTTTAAAGACATAAGGTGGGAAATCGATGGCACTCGGTTATCAATGCTAACTTCGCAAACTTTGCAATTTGCAAAATTTTTACATAATAGAGAAACTGAATCTACTTATACTATCCCTTTATGTTGTCAATGTTTGAAATATATAATTTCTCCTGAATTCGTATTATTATTATTCAGATTGCACTGAAAAGTCGTGATAATGATTTTAATGCATTCGTTTAATTTGAATGGCAGTAAATCATAGCTAAAAGTCATATCTTGTTGCCTGAGTGTTAGCAAAGACGATCAAAGGAGGAGGGGAAAAGGAAACTAATTTATGTCTGTTTTTCAGCAGGTTATCTTGAAAACAAACTGACCTATAGACTTGAATTTGGAATGAAGCTCAATTTCTATAGAGACAATAACGAGTTTTATACAGGGTGAGTAGCTCTTGGTGTGACAAAATTTTTTGGGTTATAATGCAATGTAAATGTGATACAATGGCGGTTATAAAAAAGTCTAACTCCAAAAATTAGGTCTAAAATGAATTATTTTCAGTTTTTCTAAAAACCCGTGTTTTTGTACGTAAATCTCAGCAACGTATAGACATATGTGAGCAAACTACACAATTTTTAGATTCTCCGTTAAATTTTCGTTTTGAAAAAGTTATCGGTTCAAACGGTAAGAAAAGAAAATTAAGCTTCAGGTCGATTTAAATGGCAAAGTTGCTAAGTTTCCGAAAAACTGAAATATCATTGAACCCCATCTTTTTACCACACCCTGTACACAAGAATGTGTGAAGTGATATTAAAAACTTTGCCATTTAATAGGCTTTAAAATGGTATGACATATGACCATAGTTAAATATTCGGTTACCTACTTTTATTGGTTCGAATATTACAAAACATGCAAGCTACAAAAAGATTAACACAATTAACAACTATACTTCATTTTTATGTTTTATAAAACTGCCTCATAAAACAAGGAATTGAAGATTACAAAAAAGTGAAACAGTTTAAAATAATTTGTGGATGCTAATTATGGATTAATGGTCGCATCCTTAATCAATGTTTTAATTCCTTCAATCTTATCACTTTCACCAGTATTGTACATTCATTCCTTATATTGTTCTTGTTCCTGTAGTCTTTACGTACAAAAACACGGTTTTTTAGAAAAACTGAAAATAATTCATTTCAGACCTAATTTTTGGAGTTAGACTTTTTTATAACCACCATTGTATCACATTTACATTGCATTAGAAACCAAAAAATTTTGTCACACCAAAAGCCACTCACCCTTTAATTATTTATCTCACTTCGTAGCTGTGTGTTATCGAATATCTGTAAAGGTCTTACCTATAGATGTAAAATTATATCACTATAGGGCTCTGTCCTCAGATACTTCACAGTGATAGTAATATAAGAATGTTTTTTTTACTGCTCACTATCAGCTAATTGGTCGTTACATTGTATAAATACCAGTTTATTCCCTTATGATAGTTTACTCACGTATTATTATTTCAATACTTATTAACACCTCTCACACATATTTAATATTTTTTATTACAACTCAAACTGAAAAGTCTACTTAAATATCATTTGTTTAAGACAGGAATCTTTAAGATTTAATATAAAAACATTTAATAAAAACGCTAATGATAATCAATAATTATTATTTATTACAACAAGTGTAAGAGAATTTTAATTTTAAATGTTTAACTTTTTTCTTTATGGACATAAAACCTGCTGTTTATAGGTTTCATACTTAGAACTAAATAACAATTTTATTAATGATTATATTTTGATAAGCTAAAATAATTGGTTTTATATCCATTGGTTTAAAGAATTTTATCCATTAGGCAATGTCTTTTAAAATATATATAATTTGTTAGCTAAGTTATCTTGTCATATTTGGCAATATTGCCTTATTTAATTAATTTTCGCCCATGGTTATATCCTACTTTATAATATAAAGTTATAATTAAAAAGGTTTAGATAGTAATTTCCAGTGACTTTACGATATAAATAACCAAACCAATCAGGATTGTGTAATCGAATATTGGATAGTTCGTGCTGTACTGAAGCTTGGGTGGTTTATCTATCATCAATATGGGATGAAGGAAGGCTAATTAAAGAGCTGCTACGTACAGTCTGCCACCTCGTACAGTCAGGGTCGAAACCACACTGTTAACCAGAGAAATATCAAAGTTAAAAATACCCTATTAGGTACGCTATTATATAATCTTGTTTAAATAGATAGCAATTATTTACGAGTTTGTTTCGTAGTTTTCTTCAAAGAAAATGTATTATTTAGTACGAAATAACAGATATTAATATTCTTAGGTGATTTACTGAGAAATAACATAACTGTGGTGGAATTTACATTAAAAATATTACTTTTTGGTTTATATATTGCGATTTTATATATCTAGACTATTAGACTACACATGTATTTAGAAAGATAAAACAGGTATAAGTAGTGCATAATTGTAATTCTATAAAAGCTTGACTTTTTCTGAAGATCAATAAAATCGTAAAAAATAAACCTGTATAAAAATTTAGAAAAAGTTACTGCACACGATAGTAAGTTATTGTTGTTGAAGAATAGTACGTCCTTTAAATTCTAATGTTAAGGAAATTCCGAGTATTATAAATTACTCTTAGCTGTTGAAATGCTGCCTATATTAGAGGATTATTGCAGTAATAATGTAGTTACTGTGATATTTTAAAGGATCATTTTAGCAAAATAGTTTATATAAATGATGCTATCTTGGCCCAAAAATTTCATATTGTACTCCTTGAACACATCATTCACTTACTTTACTGTTTTAGAATGGAGTAGTTTAATGTACACATTGACAGCCTGTAGGATGTGGAAGATTAACAAAGGTTGTAACTTTGCTTATAAAAGAAATGATAGAAGTTTATTTTTTGAATAAACTTTTTTTACTTTAATTACTGTAACTAAACATAGATAATTTGTCTTTGGATTTTTCATTTGCTATTTCAAAATAAACTTTTCAAATTTTTCATGTAAAAGAAAATAATACTTGACGTCTGAGAAAACTCCTAGTAGATTTTCTAATGAGTGGGTAAAGGCTATTATTAAAATATTTTTCACAGTATATTTAAATATATGGACTGTTATGTATTATCTGCCTATACACTGCTGTTAGAACTTAGGTAAGGGAATGAGGGAATGAGGCAGGTGTTGGTACAAACAGTACAGAGGTTTATTGTGTGGAAGAAATGTAAAACTTCTCATGTGATTTATCTTAAAATAAAATAGCCAACATAACGAGGGTTTCCTATTGTAGGACGATTTCACAGTCACTTAAATGAATTGAGAAATTAGGAATGAAGTGTGACCGGAGCCATAATCTGGAAAGGTTTAAATCTTTTAATGAATTTTTTTCACACAAATGACTCTCGCAGTATAAAGTTGGCTAAGAATGCTTTTGCAAGTCAAAATCTAACTTACTTTTATCAATCGTACTGTTTAAATATTTGTACTGATGTGTGTAATACAACTGTAGCTTTGATATGTGTTTCTTTATTTCTATGCATATAACGCATTCATATGGAAAAGTAGAACGGCATGTATTTACACCCGATACGCCCTTACAGGTGTCAAACATGGTTACTAATTAAGACCTACAATGTTCTTTATAAGTTAGGTAAATAACTTATCCATGTTATTTATACATTACAAGAAGATTATAGATTCCTTATATTAACTATAAACCATAAATCTATTGAAAACTATTGAAATAATAGGCAAAACATTCTACCTATGTTTTAGCCTCTCCTGTGAAAGCGGGTAGGCGAGGGTACTCCCTCATATTTAGGCTACAATCATCCCTTAACACTAAGGGAGTTTCATACACTAAGGGAGCAATCCTTCTCACTACACTAGATCCATCGTTCCACCCTTACTACAACATCTCAACATTTGCGATTAGTAACCTGCCGCTCTTGAACATCCAAATGTACGAAGAAAGTGACATATCGGTTTCTACAGTGTTAGGATCAAATGGTACGATTGTATGCTAAATATAAGTCAAACTTTGTGGGGTTATCAGAAAATCAGTTGAATATAATTGGATACAAATTAATTTTTAAATACCACAAAAGCATTAATTTCAATTTAGGGGTAAAGTGCAGTGTTTTACTAATACATTTAGACTCTTACAATTAACGAATTATCATTTATAAAATATTTTATGTAAATTCAAATTTGTCGGAAGTATCAAACTTACTTGATGATGTCAGTAATGAAAAGGTGATCTTGATGAACAAATCAAATAGTTATTCAGATACATAGAGCCCAGATTTGATCTTTATATCCTTAAGTGTTTTACTGTTATCAAAAACTACACAACTACTATTATGGTACAGCAACTGTTATTTTCTAAAGTAATGCAAGATATTGCGTTTAATCTTAATTAATAATATTCAATAATTAAATACACCCCTCACACGGGTTTTACTTTACAAGAATATCTAAACAAGTTCTTTTTGTACATACATAGATACTTAATAATGATCAGTAAGATATCCAAAACGTATTACACCTTCTAATCAAAGTGTTAATTCATAAATTCTAGGCTCTGAATGAATCTCGATCACTACGTGTTGTAAGTAACGTTTCCCACGTTCACGGAATTCCTATGTCAGTACTTGTTGTGTTTGATGGCAGCTCAGGGCTTCACCCTTTTGTGTGGCGTACTATAATCACCTAATACGCGTGTTTCACACTTATCAGCATCATTCTGTGCAAAGATGTATTTACAAGGCCATGATAATTCATTGTCTACTTAGCTTTTATTTATTAGACAAAATTACGGAGTCCATCTATCTACACTAACATATATAGATTAAACTCAGGTTTGAAAAATTGAACACCAAACTGCTCATCAATAAAACTTAGTCCAAATGAAAACCCTACAAACAAAACAATTAGATTTTAAATATTGCTAATATTTAGGAGCAGGTATTTAACAATCAATTATCTGTTTTAAATTCCTTTTCCAAGTTAAATAGCCTTTCATCTTTTGAAATCATTTATATCAAAACTAAAATATTCAAGAAAACATTCAAGTTTCCTTACCCAAAGCAAGTTTTTATAAGTATTGTGTTCATCTCTTTATCACTGAAGCGCTGCAAAAACTTTAATAATTCGTGTACTGGAAAATGAGTAGGTAATAAAACACCTATCCATCACCAAAACAGGGTTATTTCACCACAATAATATAAATTTTAACTTGTACAAATATTTACATACGGCAATCCTCAGTAATATTTTAAAGATGCAGAGATCTTTACCTGTTATATAAACAAAATATAAGTACGCCACATCAACTGTCACGTAACAGCCTTCGCTCAAGTTTATAGGTAATTTCTCTTTTGATCCTGAGTCCTGAGGAAAGACAGGTAGACAGGAAATCAGATATGAAAGAAATATTTACAGCCAGGAGGCATAGCGAAGTGACCATCTGCCAATCTACTGGCTTCGGTGACGCTCAGTCAAAATCAAATGAATAAACATAAATCTTAATAGAACTAATTCTTGGCTATGTGGAAATAAAGTTTCATGCAAAGGTTTTAAGTCTACAGACGAAATTGTGTTCGAGGTATCCTAAGTACAGTTAGAACATTTATACAACTCAAGTATACGCCCATCATGAAACACGACATTGTCTATGTAACATTAGTACACAATTCAAAGTCAATAGCTACATATCTAGTGGGAAACCGGACCATGTTCAAATAAATATAGAGACAAATATATTTTTTTCCATA
Organism: Homalodisca vitripennis; assembly: GCF_021130785.1. Taxonomy (NCBI): domain Eukaryota; kingdom Metazoa; phylum Arthropoda; class Insecta; order Hemiptera; family Cicadellidae; genus Homalodisca; species Homalodisca vitripennis. Next base: position 45,913,469 of record NC_060211.1, on the reverse strand, counting down.
ACCCATATTGTTAGCTAAGGAAAATATAAACTATTTCAAATTATTACCTCAATGCATTCTCGATGTATCATCCTGAGTTATAGTCTTTGTTGACGCTCAGCTAAACTCCAATACAGCTAAAATATTTACATATTCCTAACTCTTTTTTTCGCAACAGTTGCATGTTCAAAGTTTAAACTCAGTTTCGTTTAAAAATCTTTTATTACAAGACTTTCTTGCTACTATAATGTCTACTTATAATACCAATGTGAAATTGATTGCTATCACTAACCTAAATTCTATTGAGTGTCATGGAGCTTTATAAAACGAGTAAGCTATAAAAAAGCTATAGATCAATTTGTTTCTGAGAATTGTACGGACATAGATGCTTATTTTCCTGTTCCTCGAGTTATATAAGCTTCCCTATTCTCAGCAAATAACTAAACATCAAATAAATCGATTACCAAATGTGAACTGTAATTCTTACTAAAAAAATCAAATGATCAGAATTACATATACTTTAGGCAAGAAACTTAAAACTGTCTAGGAATACATCCTGTAGACGTTATTTCTTTTATTTCTTTCAATCGACTAATCACCGGTAACTTAAACAATATTTCATATATTGTTGTTTATAAATATTTTAAAACAAATAAGGCGATACTTTACCTCCAAGTAAATTATTCAAATTTCTTTAACATTTTCCGATTTTTTAAGTCTAAGCCTCATCCCATGTAGTAAATGAGGGTAAAAAGTCACACATGGAAATGGTTAAAGGTGAAGTGTCTGATTAATAATGTTTTATGTACTTTATGTATTACTTGCATAGCAAGTAATTAAAACCCGTTTTATATACCGTGTTATATGTTTTTAACTGATTTACATGCAAATAGAATGTTCATAACAGGGTAAAGAAAGAACAAGAAGTGTCGATTGTCATGGAACAAAACATTTATTTCATCAGTTTTTCAACTTTGACACTTATTGAGTAAGTTTCCTGGGCTAAATTGAAGTCCACAAATAATAGCGGATACTTATGATTTATAGCTCAATCTCGTCTTTAAAGAAATACAAAAGAATAATTCTTACGGTTTTCTTTTTGGCATTTCTAAAATTTAAATTTTTGTAATTATAAGTTGTACGCCGTGAATCATACATAAAATACTTCCTTTAAGAAATAATATTTTATAATTTTTAGTTTTTACTCTGTATTATGACACTAAGAATGATAATTACTATTAAAAAGAAAAGTTTCGAGAAAATAAACTAATTATTACATAATAATAATGTATCTTACTATTTTATTTTAGCAATAGATTATTTTGAAACATAAGTGTATCCTACTGACAAAATTTAATATTTTCTTTATGTTACAAATAAAAAAATTTAAATTTAAAATAAGTATTATTTCTTGTGATAAAACAAATAAACTGGTTTTATAAGCCTCTTACTGTTTTGCATAAAACGCATATGACAAAGAAAGTTTATCAGGTAGTTTTTGTTATTTACAGCTCCAATTAAACAATTAAATTTTAAGTTAACCATATTATATACAATAAATTTAAATTGAATACTATAATCCAGTGAATAAGTACCTTAAGTTATCATAATAAGCTAATCATCAGTCATTTTGGTTATCCTTAACTTACAAATTCTATTTAAAGCCATAATCATAATCCTTTTTAAGAATTTAACCACACCATATAAGTCCTACTATGCAAAATGGAATGAACTTGAGTTTTATTTAAGAAGCAACTTTATTATAAAATTAAAATATTAAAACTCCGAGTATTTTAATTTTGAACAAAGGAGGTACTGGAACTATGTTCCAATTGCATTGGATTATATTACAAGGAAAGTTGAACACAAAGCCTTGCAGAACAGTTCACCTTCAGTAATAACTAATCTTCACTACCCTACTACCTTTCATGACGAATTTCCTGCCAGATTTATGCATTTTTGTGGTCTTTGAATTAATAAGATATTAAGTTATTGTAATTGTCAAATAGCTAACATATAAAACTATATAAATTATAATGTAATATTTATAAAACTACTTAAATGTGTTTATTAATAGCAAAATATTTATTGGTAATATGATAATGTTAAAAATAACAACCTCAAAACAATTATAGGCTCACTTTTTTAACAGAATGTACTCGGTTAACGGTTAGAAATTTTATAATTATTTTTTTTTTTATTTCAAAGTCGGTGTTGAAAGTAAAATACATCGTATATGTTTTTTTATATGATATTTTATTTTAGGCTAGAACAGTAAACTAAGTTTAAAACCACAAAATTAAAACGAAAACAACTCTCTTATTGAAGTACAAATGTAATAAGAAATAATCTGGTCTTTTGAATCTCACTTTTCAATACCTTGTATTGCCACCTCTAGCTGATATAACCGCACGAACACGCTGTGGCATGGTTCTGATGAGTCGTCTGAGGCTATCTTGAGGTAACCGCTCCCATTCTTCTCGTAACGCCATTTTCAGCTCATCCAAAGTAATGGGTTGGTTTGGGCGGCCCCGGATACTTCGTCCTAGTTGGTCCCAGACGTGCTCAATCGGGTTTAGGTCCGGACTGCAGGCTGGCCACTCCAGCAGTGGTATGTTGTGTTCGCCCAGGTACTCACGGACCAATCTTGCTGCATGTGGTCGAGCTCCGTCTTGCATAAATAAAAAAATTGACCTGCTTGCTCTGCTCTAGGACGAATATGAACGTCTAACACCTCGTCCAAATAACGCTGGGCTGTCAAAGTACCGTTTTCGGATTATGACAAGGTCTGTACGACCGATCAATTGTTATGCCACCCCACACTAATACTGAGCCCCCGCCAAACGGAACTCTGGGAGCTAGGCAACAGTTAATAAACCGTTCATTTCCTCTTCTCCACACTCGAGCGCGGCCGTCATTACCAAAAATTTTAAATTTAGACTCGTCTGAGAACATTACCTTACGCCACTGTCTCAGCTGCCAACTCCTATGGTCTCTTGCAAACTGCAATCTGGCTCTCTTATGACGCGCAGTCAATCTCGACAGTCGGACAGGTCTCCTAGATCCCAATCCAGCTTCCTGGAGTCGATTTCTAACAGTCTGATCCGACACACGATTTTCAGTCGCCTGGCTAAGGTCGTTTTGAAGTTCTCTTAACTCGTAAAAATCGATCTTCTATGTGCGTGGTGGATCTCGAGCGGCCTTGTCCTGGGTGACTTCGAAGAGTTCCTAGCTCCTGATGTCGGTTCCATAATCTTGAAATTACCGACTGACTCACACCTAAGCGCCTACCCACGTCTCGTTGGGAAACTCCCACTTCTATCAAAGTAACAGCTCTACTGACATCACTCTCAGACAAAAACCGTCTAACACCCACCATAACAATAAAAACACACAGGGCTAACTATAGAAGCCTAATCCAGACTGAACGAGATCAACTTGTGACAAAACTGAGCCTGAACCTTTCCTTATCTCATTCTTTTTTGGACATGATATCGAAATAATCGCTCTTATCTTTTACTGAATTAGTCAGAAATAAACAAAAATTATTTATCTTTGCTACCGAGAGGTTCCTTTATCAGTGTGCAAAGTTCGAACATTCTTCTGTTATTAATACTTGTTTTACAAGACGCAATAAAAGTGATCCTTTAATTGTTTTGAGGTGTGTATATAGTTATATTATTGAAAGTGTCATTGCAACAAAAATGTAACAGATAAGGCCGAAACACTCCTCTTAGTTCACTAATTAATTTTTTTCTCCAGAAAATAATAAAAAAATAGTTCTAAATTAATACGATAGTTTGTTTTGGCGTTCCCTATAAACAGTATTCAGCTATAATTTATCCCCATTACAGTTGTAATTCGTTTTATCAATTAACAGTAAGCGATTCATTAGATGGTAACACAAACCTTGTCACCATGCTTTTGGGGGTCTTATTTAAAACTGTACTTTTTAAATCAGATTTTTTGTATCAACTTCAAAGAGATTTAAAATTGTCACATTCCTAAAACTAGTAGGAAAACTAAGTGTTAGTATCTACTTTGACCTTTAGAGAGGTAATCGATACTGAATGGCTAGAAATACTTTGCTTAATTAGAAGATTTAGAGAATATATATTACTACGTTATACTCTTACTATATACTCTCTGAATTTTCGATCTCTAGTAGTAATATTTTGGTACTTAGTAACACTAAAAATGCGATGCTATAATATTTTAATTTATATTGCAACGTTAGTAATGTTAAGTGTTTTTATTTACTGTTTTGTTTTCTTAGGACATGTAAGTTGTAATTTGTCCTAAAAGAACTTTTGCGTTACTTCCAGGCGACAGGACATTCTGGATAGGTGAGGTTACGTTTAGGAAGTTAAGATCTATGAGTTCGAATTGAGCATCATTCTCAGTTATGTACTCTTGAAAGAAGTAAAAGCCTCTCCAGTCAAAGGGGGCAGGGGTGGCACGCCATTTTGTAAAGGCTAGTAGCAGATTTTAACACTTTAGGAGCCCCAATATATCTCGACTTTGCTGTCATTGATGTGCCACTCCTGGGCATCCATAAGGATACACAGATTAAAATGAAATTTAGATTTACTGTACGCAGTGTAGGTTTAATTGTAATGTAAACGACTTTGAAGGGAAACCTTTAAAGTAGGTATTATTTTCATAGTATTTACCTACTTGATTGTAGGGTATCTGCTACTTGTACACACCTAATTGCAATTGGTGCCTTAGTGATTTTTCAGAATGTGCTCGATAAATTTAGGGTGTTCGAAAAGTTACGTAATTGAACAAACATAAGTGATGACCTTAGTGAAATTTAGCATTATAAAGGTATAATTTAATGTAATATAGTCAAGAACCAAACAATAAGAAAGGCATTTACGAAACTCTAAAATATCGAAAACCACTGAAGATAGAATTCATAAAAAAAGATTTGACAAGAAATGATTATATAAAGATGTCATTAGGTATATGCGATTACGTGTCTGTTACAGAAAGGACAGATTCCAGTTCTGCTAAACTTAAGCGATTGATTACTAACGTACTATCCATAATGTGGATGTTAATTCTACCTGTTGAGAATGGGCAGAAAAAACGATTTCTAAAAGTACTGACTACTGAAAATAATTGCAACGGTATACTGTTTTTTATAAAATTTATTTAGTTCTCTAAGGAAACATGTATAGGGACTTCCAGGATGTTCTGCTTTAATTCGTCTCTTTAGTCATTTTATTAAATATCAATAACGTAATTCCTAATAAATTTAATTATTTTTACACTCTGAAATTACTAAATAAAACTCCAATAAAATACAATTAAATTAAAATGAAAATATTAAACAGAATGTAATTTTTCATAATTTTGGCTACGGGTATGGCGAAGGGACCAACGTTATACTTTTATTATAAAGTAAACATACTCCCATTTGATAGACAAGCGACAATAGAAAATAAAATCAAGTGCGTCATTATTATTATGTGAATCTTCCTCTATATACCAAATCCTGATGACCAAACCCGGTTAAATTTTCCAATAAAATAATTAGCAAGAGAATTTTTAAATATACCATGCATTTTAATGTTTCAGTAAAAAAATAAAAGAATAATTTATATGTATTGCGCGAATTAGCCAAATTAAAACTATATCTGATTATACCATCAGGCCTTTTATAACATTTCATAATTCATTATTCCATTCGGAAGCATTAAAACGATGTCTCTGATAATTTGATTGAGCAGACCGCAATGTTGTGGGCTGGAGCACACCGGTGCGATAATGGCCATGTTTTACTGGATACTACCACTCCATCCATCAAGTGTTAAGTACCTCATTAATGTGCATGTGCTGCGTGTAATGAAGGGTTTCGAGTACATAAAAATATACTATAAAATATTTTATAGTATTTTTGTTACGTACTAATAATAAGATCCGAAAGTCAATTTAACTTATAGAAGCTCAACTGGGTTTTTCGTGAAATCAAGAAGAGTATTTTCTTATAAATCAATGGCACGCCATGCTAGTTTTTGTTGGAAGTGGAAACGGGAAGGTGTCGCGTGGGTTAAATAAATGAAGCAATCTCTGCTTCACTTAGATCATCTTTTTGTTACGTATGTTGAATACGTAAAACCTATCGTCAGCCAACTAAATAAAAGTGAAGGTTGTCCTTTTCAGGTTTAGAAAGTTAGGTTCTAATCATCTAATATTAGTTTACGTGCACTCTTATTCATATTATGTGGGTCTAGATTAAAAACATGGTCTGAGATAATTATTCTGTTTCTAATTTTAACCTTTTTTAATATTTAATATTCACTTTATTTAAAGCTATATAATCGACTTATTTTTTTAAGAGAAATTCCTTTATCGGTGTCTATGATGATCATAATAGTTAAGAACTGTCTTTTAAAACATTTAAAAGTCTTTTATGAACGTTTCGTTCATGCCTATTCATGACTGGCTAGACTCTATGTCAGTTTACAGAGTTTGCTGAAGTCATCATCCCTTGTCTTAATCCTAGTATTCCATCCTGGGTAAGCCAAAAGTCTTGATTCGATAAAATTTTCCTCAACCCTAGGCTTAAGTCTCTTTTTATAGACTAGAAACTGTACCAAAACCAGTAAATCCTTCTACGATGACCAGTTTCAGTGATATATATGAACATCTAGCTAATTTCCAACAAGTGATCAAACACTATGTTGTTGGAGTATACATCAAATTAAAAATTGTATATAACTTGTACATATAACATAGCTATAGTGGGAACGGTTGAGTCAACACCAATGTTAAGTTTAGCCCCATTTCACCTTCCGCATAGCGGAAACATCTGAATCTGAATTTGTCACAGACTTGACTCCTGGAACCTGGAGTCCACGTCTGTCAACCCTTGCATCATTTCAAAATCAAAGACACCTACTCTGCCAATATTCTCTGTTTGGTTTACCCAGAAACCGTCCAGTTTTTGTCTACTAGATGAATGTTTTGATTATCTAGATAACAGCCTAACTTAATTGCATCTCAACACCTTCCACCTACCAATAACAACAGATTGTTACCTTTTTCATAGACTATAATGGACACGTACAGTAGTTTTTAGTTTTAATGCTCGCTCGTATGCTAGTACATACCATCTAGTGTGGTCTTTAGTTCCAGTAACAGTTCCATTGTGTGCTTGATGGTACTTCTATAGAATGTTCTAGTTAAGCGCCATTAATTAAACAGTCAAAAGTCTCTTCAAGCACCTTACTAACTAGATTTTCCGTTTATAGAACTGTTTTATCTCTGGAGCACACTGTATTTGAGAGCTCGCCATATACAATTTATCATGGCCTTTTTGATTTATGCTTACAAGACTTCCATACCTGTTGAGGTTTCCCGCGTATAAAATCTCACAATGTCTTAAAGGTCTAAAATATTGTAGTCAATAGGAAATACTCATATCTTTTAAATCCACATTCTAAGACAATCCCGGTCGTTGGAGTTCCCTTTCATCCGGGAGATTACAGCTTAAAAACATTCCCGCCTATTAAAGATTCTGGTCTTATAAATACTGGCGTCTGGAAGTGCTGCAGCAGTGGCCTGTTGGGTGTCTTAGTTTCTTCATGCTATATCTTCATTTGACCAGAAATAAATATTTAATTAGTACGTCTATTGTCTCGTCTGTATTCACTGGTATTCCTTTACATATTTTATATCCAAAAACATAGTTGTGAACTCAGGTTACACCCTTATGTATTTAATATGGTAAGTGTAAATAAAAATGCCTGGATACAGAATTGCACCTATATGAATCAAACATAGTCTAAAACATTATAAGGAAATATTTGATCATTCTCAAAGCATACATTATACATTGTGGAGGTAACAGAAATTCAGTAAGGCTAATGAGATTAGTACTCAGGTGTTAGAATTGGCTCCAAGCCATTTATACATTAAATATCTTCTTTAACAGCCCCTTTAGTTTTATTGTGTAAATTCGTGTAGCTTGAGCTCTTAGTTCTAATGGTGCTGCGCAAATTATCCTGGATTATTTTCTAGAATGTTCCTATAATCTGTGATAATATTTTCTTAGTACCTCCAGAATTGATGCTCACAAACACAAGGTATTTCAATATTCTCTTCATCATTTTTAAAGAGACGATTCTATGTAATTTAAAGTAATAGAATTCTTAATTATATTTTTGTATTCCATCTTTTGTATCTATGTGTGTTTTATGAAATTTAACTTTTAAACCTCTTTCAAAAATTTTAAACTAATTTTACGTGGATGTTATTGTTAATAACTCATATTTAAACCATTTTTCTTTTTTATATATCCATATAAAAATGGCAAAGAGGTATTTTATGAATGAACTTTGTTTCTGAGGGGTTTTCAAAAGGCCAATGCCATATCTTTAAAGTGTATCTAGTGAAAAATAATCCAAATATTGTAACTTTTGGTGTAGTATACGCACTCGAATAGATACAGGTTCTCAGTGCAGTAGGTAAAAATATTTAGGTGACAAGACATGGGTAATATATCAAATAAAGGAACATGTCAGTATGGATACTTTTTAATAAACAAAAGTCTATTTAAAAGCCCAATTTTAATGTATTTATTATCAGACAAACTTCCTTAAGTTTGTATTCAGTTATTATTAAATACTGTTCCAATTGTTTAGTTGGTGTATATATAAGGGTTAAAAAATCTGATTGTATTTAACACATACATACATACAAACAGATGACCAAAAATCAAAGTATAGTTAAAAATAAACTTATTTATAAACCATTGGAACGATCTCTCAAAATATCGAAAAGAGTTCTGAAACACCTGGTTAGTAGTATTGGGTGGTTTTTTTGCCCTGGAGAGCAAGTTTGGCGCAGGAGTGTATAAATTCGTTCGTATGAGATACCATAAAGTGTCACCTTTTACATTTACCTTACATTAAAATAATTTAATGACGATTTAAACTATAAGAGTAGTTAAAGAATTAAAATAAATTTTAGCAGTAAACACTTACTATGTTGCAATTACATTTGCTGAAATTACGTTTGGAGCAAGGGAATGAGGTAATTGGATGTAGAACTAAAGGTTTAAAACCCTTTGGATTGTCGTGGGAAGCACTTAAAGTCTGAGAAAAGTGCGGATCTCGCGTCGGACCCTACCGAATCTTCTTGAGCTATTGATTCGCTTCCTCTAAAGGGAACACCAGCGGTCTGCTCTTGTCGTTTATAACTTACGTACAAAACACACATTCATGGCTGCGATATACGCGAACAGAGCAAACACGTGTACTAGTGTCTAAAACTCTTAACAACATTATGTTGGCAATCTATTATTACACATGTTTGCTGTGTTTATTCATTCATTTGCTATATTTGTAATTGAAAATAGAATATCAAAATACCAATGGTTTTAAATATATATATTTGATTTATTTTAGAGCAATTACACATCATAGTGAACAAGATTGATGTATCAATACCTTTTACCTTAACCATGTGTGTAGAAAGACAATTTATGTGTTTGTCAACAAAACAGTTCTTGTACACAGGATGTTTCAAAACTGTCACTAAATATTTAAGCGTATTGTATCTTCGATAAAGAAAGTATCTAAACCCTAGTGTATGGAATGAGATTTTTTATCTATTGTAAGCCTGTATAAGTTTTTCATATATTGTTTTCTCCTAATAGTGATTAAACCTACTACTCAGCCTGTGCTCTCATAATAAATGTTCTTCTGACTCCCCTGTATAACTAAGTGTCATTTTAAGCTGTCTTGCAGATTTAGTGGTTTCGGATAACATACAGTTGCACAGTTGTTGTGAACACTCTTTATAATTTGAGTGGTAGTAAACAGTTCTCTTGGTAAAACTCTGTATTTATGTTTGATAATCTGAGGAATGAATGAGAGGAACGTATGGGAAATGAGCAAACATATTAAATATATATGTACGTTTATATACGTCAAATAAGCGTTTATAAAATTTGCAGTCCCACGGCGAGCTCACATATTGCAGATTTGGATATATTGGTTGTTTTGTTAACATCATATTATTATACTGTTCTCATGATATTAGTAGGTTTTTTGATTACATTAAATATACACAGAACTTTAAGACATAAATCACTTAATCCTTTTCAGAAACATATTTTAATGTTGCTATCGTTACTTTAATTTACTTTAGATAAATTTCTAAAACAAATTTATAACATTACTTGTGTATGAAACGACTCTTTCATCGTATCACCATGGTACTGTAGTGTAACTATAACTTTTTTCTCAGGACAAGAAGGTTATAAAATTGCACCTATTTCTATAACAACCTTAGCGCAGCTTCCGGAGTGACAGAATATTTTTAATGGGTAGGTTGGGAGTAGGGGACGCCTCCTGTAGAGATTCATGAAGAAAGATTTAGGGCACTAATCTCGTCATTAATCTGAAGTCTTTCCTTCTGAAGAAGGAGAATCCAGCTCTGAACCAGCCTATCAGTTAAAGCAGGCAGCGGGTGGCACACCCTTATATCAAGCCTGTTAAAACCCTTTTATTCATAGGGAACTAACCCCACCATCTCCAACAGTCATCTCCCATAGTAGACTAGACCTATAAAATTACCCTTGTGCCCTAAAATCTCTGAACATTTGCGGTAACCAGTAATGTGCTGCTCCTGGAAATCGTTAAGGTTTAAGAGACACATTGGTTTTTTTCTGTACCCACTGTGCACTCCACTGGGAAATATAAACCAGCCAGACGTGAACCCTTCTGGGACAAACTATAACTTAGATGTTTATAAAATAAGCTTTAAAATTCTACTCGTAAAAAATATTTAGTTGAAGCCAATAACACCGAATACTCTACACGCCGTGCTTAGGCGTCGTATTTATCTATGCAATATAACTGTGATAATTGGTGCATGCATTCTATTAAACAAGTTATGACTAAATATTGTTGTTCAAAGTAACTTTTTGGGCCGATAAGGCACGCCTTACAAAATGATGTTTCATATCCAAAATTACAACAGCCATTCTAAAACATACTGACGCAGGATAACCATTCAGAGCCCTTCTACCCAAGTTGATAAAGTACTCCTAGGGGACGTCTTAAAATTCCCCTAATCTACGTATTAATGCATTTATTGGACCTAAAACCTATTTAAAATTTCTTTTAAATCTAAAAAAAAACAAAACTTGACTGATTTTGTGTTTGTATACACAGGGTATATACGGAGATGTATAATATTTTGGCAATGTTACATGCCACAAAGTGTCCAAAAAATTAAAAGTTATTACGTAAATGTTCTTATAAATATACGAAGAAGTTCGTTGGCTAGGTAGGTACGCCACTTTTGTGCTGTTTTTTTTAAAGGTAGACTTTTTTGCACGAATTTATTAAAGAGCTTTTTTTCAAAATTATATCATATTAACACTTTAGCTGCTAAAAATTATCTATTTCATCCAAGTGAACCAGTAGTGTTACACTGTTATTTGGTTGAATAAAATTTGACAACAGTTTACTAAACGCATATGAAACAAACAAGGAATTTATCTCTGAAACTATTTCACAATCACTTCAGTGGAATTGCGAAATTAGGAATGAAGTGGGACAGGAGGCACTCTCTGGAAAGATTGAAATCTTTTAATGGAAGTTTTCACACGAGTGACTTCTCATCGGGTAGGCTATGAGTGAAGTGATTAAAACGTAGCAACTTCATAGTAGACACTACAGTGTAGTGATAGCTTTATCTCAAACTGGAGTGATAAAACACGCGCTAACACTCCGTAGTTGCAACTACCCTATTCTATAAAAATTGGAGATACAACTACGGGTAGATACAACTCTAGTGTAGATGCAGCTACTTTTCATGTTCAGACTTGTTTCCCCCACTCCGCACTCTTCCAGTCTGCAGCGGTGAAGTGCGGCGCAGGCCATACAGACAACTCACGTGCCGTTCTGAGTCGTGTTCCTGTTACCACTCGTGTTCTCTTGCTTATCCTGTTTATAGGTATCATGACATCATCTGAAGATGAAGGAGACGTTGATAAGAAATTGGTTGCGGATAGGGAGCTATTTGTAAAAATATTATCAGAAAAAATACTGTGTTGTTGGAAAAGTCAAGGGTTCCCAAAGTCTTATTAGAAAAGAAGAAAGCGTGGGAAACCTTGTGTTCTACGTATTCCCAAACTACAGGAAATGAAGTAAATGCTACTCAAATGAACAAAATGCTCCAAAATATGAAAACAAAAATAAAAAAGAAATCTGATGTGAAAGCTACAGGAAATAAAAAAATTAAACTACGTGAGTGGGAAAAAATGCTTTTGGCATTATTGGGTGAGGCTGAAAACCCAGTTTTTACAAAAGTACCAGGCAGTTTTGCAGCTGGAGCATGTCAGTCAACCTCAGTAGAAGCGACAAGAAATGACAGCAGTGACGAGTGGAAAAAACTTAGACTTAGTTGAGTAACAAAAAAATTGAGTTACAAAAGTTGAAAGGAGGAACAGTTGAGAAAGAAACTCAAACTGATGACTATTCATTTAATCTGATGTTTAATATGTAACTTAGCGGTTAGTTAAACCCAACTCCAGTTACCCAATAATAAACTATCCCTTATCCTACAGAAAAAAAAAAAAAAAAAAAAAAAAAAAAAAAAAAGATTTATAGCTTACATGGCATGAACCACGTACGTTATGTGCATGCCTGCCAACAGTGTTCATTGAGCTGTGGGGTTATGTCAAAGGCCCTGCACATTTGTACTAGGCCTATGGTTTTTTTTGTATTTGTATGGTTGTATTTTAATCTAGGTTTTCAAAAAAAGTCTCTTTACTTTTTAACAATTTTATTTTTTGTACAATTTACTTACATTTAAATTAAAACCCAGCATTTCATTCCGCTTCTGTTCGCCACGTTGTTGCTTGCACGTTGATGCTGGGGTAACCCTTCGGTTTATATACTCATCACCGAACATTGATGGTTTTTTTATTTCGATATGCGTGCAATCTAATGCACCTACAACAGTTGGTAAAATCAAAATTTCTTTGCCCACATCAACTTTGCATTATTTATTTCTTGTACTGTAGAAGGAAAAATGTATCCAGTTGTCTGCGTTTTTCCAAAATACAGTTCATCACATAATTAATGTTCTTACAAACTGTCGAACGGTCCACTCCAATATCTTCTGCTACACCACTTTGAAACCCCGGATCAGCTGTATAACGAAGAAAAATCTCCAATCGTTGTCTTGGAGTGAGTGCTTTCCCCCGAGTTTCGTCACTAGGCGTAGAAATTGTTCTGCTAAAAAGTCTATATTCTCACTTTCAAACCGCATCAGCTCCATGCAACTTAGTCAATACTCTTCTTTCACCGTACACTCTTCTTTCCCGTACTTGCATAAACATCGCCATTAAAAGTCACGCAAGACATAAAAGTGAAGTGTGCCTATCTACAGACTCCAAAAATAATGGAGATATATCTATAGGTAGGTAGATGTAACTATACTTTAATCACACCAAAAGTGAAGTTACAACTTCTATTCTAGAAAAGTTAAGATACAACTACAGGGGGTAGTTCTAGCTTCTTTTTAATCACATTAAGTGAAGCTCTAACTATAAAATACTGAAGTGGTAGCAATAACTACTTTTTAATCACTCCACTTTATATATAAGTTTCGTGGGAATGAGCTACCAAATTAAGTTTTCTCAATTTTAACATTTCAGCGTTGTAGAAATAAATATTATTTGCTTTAATAGTTTTATATTCCAAAATGAGTTTACAGTTTAATCCCTCATATAAACTTTTATAATAATAGTTACAATATATATTTTGAGTTATAATTTACTACATGAGTCTTATCTTTATATTTTTGAATTATGTCATCATATTTTGAACGTTAAACTTATCACGAATTACAATAATAATATATCGCTAAGATTAACTTGATAACGTTTCACTATAATTGAAAATAAAAAAAAGTGGACAAAAAATCCATTTCTTAATAAATGCAATTTGATGTAGAGTATAATTTGTAAATTAAAAGGTAGGAGTACACCATTATTATGTAACAGATCTCGCTAAGGCTTCATGCCAAATGACTGAAGTTATTTTCATTAATTAACTATCACTAATAACGGGTTAATTTAGTAAATAACCAGTATTATAGACCCCTACAAACTTAAAAAACAAAAAACCTCCTTACATTATTACTGTCAATCATTTTTGATAAGCATTTGATATAAATTAATCCGGGATTCATGAAGAAAGATTTAGGGCACTAATCTCGTCATTAATCTGAACTAATTTCGAATCATACGAGATTCCTGAAATAGTTTATTAATTTTATCGGTTTACTTGTAATTGATATATCGTATGGGTTAGAGATTCAAAAATAGATAATTAAACACAAATATGAACTTTTATATTAATTTAACATTCTTTTTATGTAGTTATTAATTAGTTTTATCTCTTTTCTGGGATTAAATAGGTAAAAAAAGCTTTGGAACTGAAAAAAAGCAAAGTTTCGATTAAATTGTACACCCCATGCCTAAATATCTTAAAGAAAAACATGACAGAATAGAACTTTTAAGAATTTTCCTAGAAAATGTTTACATGTAAGTTGTAAGTAGGACCTGAAAATTCTCGTTTATTAGACTTAGGAATATCAAAATATATTGGTACCATTATCATGTGCTTTTAGCCCTAAAAATCGTAGAGATTTTTGTAGTCACATTGTTATAATAAGTAGAGATCTGAAACTAATTGCTCTACTTATTTGTGGAAGAAAGTCGGTCTGTTATGATCTAAAGTATTTCAATCTATTAATTTAGGTATTGACATAAATATTTTATATGGTTAAAATGTATAAAAAACTAGATACTTTTATTTGATTCGTTGGATTATCAAACCATTTATTCGTCAAAGCAAATTTATCCATTTAATCAATTATGCCGTTGGTATTTAACAGACTATCGCCAATAGAATCCCAACTATGTGACACACAAATGCAACAGTTGAGGGTGAGATATTTCTAATTGTGTTGTATTCACATTTGAACACAATCAGTATTGGATTTGTGATACAGTAGCATGACGTCAAAGTCCCAGAGAAAGCTGAGCAAACAAATCCTCACAGAACAGTACGCCTTTATTATCAACTGCTTTCAACCCCTCCAACCACGTTATTCCTTCCAGAATGCTGTAGACGTAATAAAGAAGAGCTCAAAACGGAAATCCTAACATTATATTAGTTTCTTTATTAAATACAGTCGCATGTGAAAGAACCAAAAAAAACGAGTGCAACACTGTGATCAAAAGGGTGTTTAACCCATGTTAAGAATGTAATCACAAACTAACTAGTAGAGTTACAATAACAGGAGCTGCATTGAGGTTAGCTTGCTTATCTGTGCCTTCAAAAATACAAAGCAGGTTATTTACAAAAAATAACTTGAAACATTTAACTGGGAAACGTGTGTTGTAGTACCAAACATTTTTAGAAAAACATACCCGTTCGGGATTTTTTTTACGAATTTTAGGAATTAAAGAATTAATTCTAGTGGCTGTAATTTTTTATCCGAGAGATGTCACGTGCCACCAATTAATGTATTGATATATGAGGTGAAGAGTGGCATGGAAACTTTATTTATGTAATTTAATTATTTAAAACTGGTATAAAGGTTTTGATGTTAATAAACATAAATATATTCCATGTTTTGTCCAAAGATTTTGTAGGTTAGTTACATAAAGGTATTGAGTAAAGCCGCACTAAATGTAAATTATATATTATTAAAACATAATGTCCAATCTACAAGTAATTTATGGTAAAATTAAAAAAATGTATATCAAGTTATAACAGTTGAAACTGTGTTATACTTTTCATTGTTATGGTAACAGTTCATTAAAATATAAACCAATAAACAACGTCCTTTCGTGTGTTTGTCCTGAAACAATAAGTTAACATTACTGTGGTATTCACAAAAATTACGTTCCACATCAGCATTTATGTTCAATAACAAACCCTTTGTTCACTGATACTGGAATTTTGATAAACCTTTGTGAATAAATGGAAGCTCCAACTAGTACACCTGTCTGTCTTCCTGTTTTCAATTATGCCAAACAAACGAAATGCAAGTTAGAGATTCATTAAGCTTCCGTATTACAGTTCAAAGTAAATTATAACTGTTTTAATTAAAGAGTTTTAGTAATGATATATTGTCAAAAACATATAAATCATACTATAATACAAAGTTCTATAAATGTTATAGGATGTATTAGTATTCCTTTAAAAAGAATTTCCGGTAGGTATATGAAATGTATCATATAAAAAACATTTTTCAATACTAGTTTATATAAATATTATTGGAAGGATCAGTATTGTTATGAGAAATATAAATTTAGGTCTGGGAAATCTAATAAATGTCATTAAGGTAAAATAAAAAAAATAATTTGTTTTATTATAAAATACAATAGCATCTGCATAAGTAGTAATTTTTATATTCTATATTGTCAATAATTTACTCTACATGAGGAATATGCTTTATTTTTTAACCTCATATTGATCGTTTTTGGAATTAGAAAAAAGATCAATCGAATTAGAAAAAATCCCTAATTTCATATCTCAAACTCTCGCAATATCATATGAAAAGATACAAGTTTTGGTAATTTTATACTGTAACATACTCAGTGACTCATTACATTGTTCGACGAAATATAAAGGTGTAAGCACTGCTTTAAATTTCTCATGTACAAATAGTATCACTATTTTCAAAACAATATTACTATTGGATTAATTTTACGTTATATTGTGGGTTTTTAGACATACTCCTAAAAATATACTTGAATAAGAGAATTCGTAGTGATTATTTTACGATTAGGGGGCATGGTGCGACAGTGAGGTGGAGGTTGCAGTGTAGAGATTTACCGACGTGCCAAGCATCCAAGCATTTTTATACTTAAAAGGTTTTATAAAGAAGGTCCACTATAACATTGTACTATGTCAGACAACTATTTAATTAGGTTCATCTCTCATTTAAAGCTGTTCAGGTTCATAATAACATCAGCTAAATTTAAGATACAATTAAAAACATATAATTATGTACGTTCTCATTCACAGTATTGGGATTAAAAATTTTGGAAATTACCAGTGCATTTTTGAACAAAATATTTACTGTAATTTAATGCATTCCGAGAGCTTTTGATTTGTGTTAGGTATTTACGTGATATTTATTTTTGATAGGTTCAATTTACGTATGTTTACCTTAGTTAAGGCATAACTTAAAATATTACAACTTATTTCACTTAAGTTAATTTACAGGTGTGTATGGTATTTTCATCGTTATAAGAATAATTTTTTAACAAAGAGAGAAACAAATATGCTTATCTTTTTTCGTTATGGACATTACTAAAAGGGGTTTTTGGTCCCGGAACACAAATAAAATTCACTTTTTTAGTCCAATCTATGGAGATTTTTAAGAAATCTTCGTCATGTACTATATAATTTTACCCTTTCGGCATTTCATGAATTGGCTCCACTTTAAAGGCATTGTTTAGAAATTAATAATTTGTGTTAATAGCGCTATTTTACTTATTTTAGTATTTCATTATTTTCCATCCTAGGTAGGTTTTCAGGAAAGTATTTTAAAATTCAATGCACGGTATGAAAGTGTGTATAAAAATCTAATTTGTCCTATTATGTTCTAATTTTGTATTGAAATAATTTATTTGTAACCGAATATATGAACACTGCAACTACTTGAACCACAGGAAAAATATGGGGAATATTTGGTTTTTGTGATAAAAAGACTACACGTGAGTTGCAGCACATACAAGCTCCAATGACGTAGTAATATGTGGGCAGGGGGAGAGCCTGTGCCGAGCGGTCTGGGGCGTTGGTCTTTGAATCTGAGTTAGAGATAGCGCGAGTTCAGATTCAGTCTGTGATCATTGCGCTTTTCATCAGTGCTGCCGAACTGGTACTATACAGACATTTCACTTTTTTTGCTGTATTGGATACTAGTACAGGCTAGTGGTCAAAGCGGAAGGTAAAATGAGTCTAAAAAGAGAATCGCTCATTCGTGTTAGAAATTATTATTAATGAGGGTAAAGAAAACCTAAAATGTGGTGATATGTGGTATATATATGCTTTTAAATGCTTCTACCGTGTTTCTAAAGAGTACAATCTAATTTAAATTGAATTAAATAGTAATTAATTATATTACAAGGATTAGACTTTATAACAAAACTAAAGTGACCTTAAACAAATGGATTTACTCAATGTTCAGATAAAAAAAAATTAATATTCAGTTATTTTTTAATTCTTTAATTGCAACATTTATTCATTTGACGTGAAATTTTCAGTGACGATTCTAGCTATCGTACTTAATTAAAATTTCTTCTTAAAATGGTAGTCAATTAAAAGTTCTTCCAAAAACACTTCACACACACACACACACACACACACACACACACACACACACACACACACACACACACACACACACACACACACACACACACACACACACACACACACACACACACACACACACACACACACACACACACACACACACACATATATATATATATATATATATATATATATATATATATACAGGGTGTCAATTAAGTCTGGAACCTCTTTTTTTAATTTTTGAACCATAATAGAAAGAAATACCAAAGTTCACACGTGCTTACTGGTGATAGTAACGCACACATCTGCCCAATTACCGACCGGATAATCCCTTTGGGGGACGGTCCACAAGGAGTCAGACAAAATTCTTAAATAGCAGCATAGGTCAAGTTTGGTATCAAATTAAAGGTCTTATTTAGCAGAGTACAATGCCGCTGGACTTCAAAAGGTGGATTCATTCAGTAGTTATAGCTATTTGAATTTTAAAACAATTTAACAATGTAAATTATTAAGTATTACATGTAAACACCAATTTTTAAGTACCTGTGATCAAAGTAAGTGTTCAAAATGTTCCCCTGTGTGAACTTTGGTATTTTTTTATATTGTGGTTTAAAAATTTAAAAAGAGGTTCCAGACTTAATTGACACCCTGTATACATATTCTGATACTTTACCTGTTTATCGCACACGGAGCCAGTTTATCAACTTTAGAGATGAGCAAGGAGTAGGCGTGGCTAGGGAGGGTAGGCGGGAATGTCAGGCCTCACTGACGAACATGAAACAAAGAATTGAGCAGATCCATCCATCAGGATCGGTCGCGGTTCCGACCCAGGCAAACGACCCGCTGACAACAAAACGAGGCAAACATCGTTTCCTGATTTCAACAAAGGGGCTTAGTCATGGGCCAATCGTCTAAAAGATTTTTCTTTGCGGTACGTTTATATTATATGACAAAAACCTACGTGGTAATTTCTTAGGAAAATGTATTTAAAATAAGGTAATTACGCTTTTTACAATTTATTTCAGATTTACTACTCATAATATTTAAATTTTGACTGTAGTAAATGATTTTATCTCTCAGGTTGGTAAGCACTATAAATTCTTTAAATACTACGTGTAATAGAATTTTATACTGGGATAAATGTTATAATCGTGTAATTCTCCATCATTCAATACATTTTTAACGATATAGACATCGGTATGTCTGCCAAATACATGTTTACTATGCAACATAAATTATGTTCTGAATAGAATTAAACATTTCAAAAATTATTTTACCCCCCCCCCCCATCAACGTTATTGGTATCGACTGTCATGGACAGCACACCTTAAACCCATATAACGTATCACAAATATTATTTAAATCAGATAAGTTTAAGTAATAAACGATACCTAGTGTTAGAACTTATATCTCGTTTTTGTTACTATAGAACTATTATATACGATGAAGAGATTATTTTTACTATTAACTTTCATTTATGTAATATTTTGTTATAAAACCTTTTAAAATGCTAAAACCTATTTGCAATATCCTTTGCATATCAATAATACCAAATATTACAGTGCGAATAATATTATTTGCCAATCAATCAAGTCCACTTTGGTACACAGCACCGATACAGTTATTGATGATACGATTAAACAGACCACGATGTTTTTTCTGCGACGTGCCGGTTTGTACGGACTGTGTTTGCTCTGCCTCTCCTTCCTTCATCGATCAGTTGATTACTTTGTCAATAGGTTTTCTTTAGAAATAAGTTGCTTTCCATTATAAAATTCACAATAGTGAAGATTGATACCGTACGATAAAGTATTTTCGACATCTTAAAAATACATATGTAATTTAATGGATCTGTCTAAATTCTTGAAAACCTGATTTACTTAATATTACATGTCATATGAATATATTCATGTTTAATTTTACATTTATTTATTAAATGATGTCATTATTGCTAAGAATGTTATTTTTAACAACATCCATTATGGTTTTTATAAGACCAAAGTAAAAGTATTTGCTAACCCTCAGCCAAACCGATTGAATGACAAGTACTATCATTCAACTGAATGTCGTCATATAGAAATGAGTCTTCATGAAAACTTCATGAAAAGGTTATATCTAGGTAACATTGTCGAAATATCGTTCGAACAAGGAGACAGATAAACCTCACCAAGGAAGTCGGAGTCCAAACAAACTCCTCTTTCTGGATATGTGTGTAGTAAAAGATACGAACGACCTAAAGGCAAAACTAAGAATCACTACCGTGCCAACGTCTAAATTTCCAATCGAATCATCAAAGATATGTGAAATAAGTAGCCGCATACTCTTTGTTCACAATAGCAAAGAGCTTGTGCTCAGACAAAGTTGAGCTGAAATAAATCAAAACGTTAAATCGGATCTTATATAAAATGGATAGCTTCCGTCTGTCACAAATAAGTGCAAATAAAGCAAATGAAAACTCTCCGTAGTTGCTGAACTGTATAAATCAACACATAAAATTTGATAAAAACAACATAATATACCACAATGAAAACTTCTTCAAAAACAATCTTATTTAGGTTTTAGACATAACATTAGCATATTAAGCGCTAAGTCTACCATCGGTTGAGGTTATACCACTTTGGATGCCATTATTGAAAAAAACTAAGTAAGTATCCTATAAATCTTTTAATAATCATCTAACTTCAACCAAATGAATTTTACGTAAACAATGACGTAAAGTTATAGGACAATTACATAGCCTCGGTTGCGGCTGCCTTTACCATTTACCCTCTTAACCTTCTTGTTTTATTGCAACACAGATGAAATGCCACGATAGAACCGGAAATGATTGATTTGACATTGATTTTATTGTTAGTATCAAATTTCCGCCTGTGCTGGTGAGACGTGTCCTTGTGATCTTGAATTTCATGTAGTCACAACCCCTGGTTTCATTTTTCTCATGTGTTGACCCCAAGAATATAATTGGTGTGTCCCATTTCTGTATTGCTTTTTAGTGGCAGTCCATTGCTGCATGTTTTATGATTTAGGTACATGCAAATCTAACACCTTGTCCTTAGATCTTACGAAGGAGCGAAGGCTCCAATCCTCAAAACTAACGATGGCAAATATCCGAAATCCTATTATCATTTCAAACCTTCCATTGTAAATAAAAGATGTACAGTAAGGAACGTGTTTTTTTGTTCTGCAGACATATATAGAAGTTGGCCAGCGAAGCCTATTAAATTACCTTACCTATAGTTAATTTTATACGTAAAACAATTCCGTATCTATGTAATAAAATGTTTAAAGGTATGCCTCGAAGGTTTTACTATTCCACACAATTCTTGAAAATCTGCTATATTAATACAGAGACCGTTCATTGTTTTATAATATCTAGAATCCTGAAAATATATTCGGATTTTTATGGTTGAATATAAAAAGTGTAGAGCAGGATTAATAAATCTCTTTTTTTAATTACCGCAGGAAAAAATAATAACTAAATAATCAGAATCAGGTTATGGAATTAGTTACCACTCTCATGTAAGTAATACATGGAAATATAAATATACATGGAGGTCTTACTTTTATTACTTAAAATACCACCAGTTATATAATTTAGTACATTTAAAAAATAGAGAGTATCGTGAATTACTAAGAGCTTTATTACTGTTCCCTAAAATTATATCGACTAGTTATGAAAACATTAAAATGGAAATCACAATTTTAACCAAAATCAACTATAGGTATTTAAGTGTTCTCATATATATGGACCCTATAGATATTGTAATCTAGCCAGCCGTTTTAAGAATTTATGTTATACGCGCAACCATTGCAAAAAATAGTATTAAATTTCGTGTTTATTAAAATATATTGTGTGCAAATTAAACAATTTAGTTTTCATACATTTATATTGTATAATGTATACTCTATAATATAGATTACTAATGTGCATAAAACAAGATATGGGCTTTGATTTTTGTAACTACCCACAGTCGACATCTAAACTGTGTAACAGAACAATTTATTAAAAATAACGAGAAGGCGCCAAGTGGTTTAGTGGCTCCTTTATAAATGGGAAAATTTGCCTAACTTTGAAGCATTGTTTTAACAAGTCTGGTGTATTGATCAACCACTCGCCTCCTGGTGGACTCAACGAGGCCTTAATTAAAGAGCTCTTGTCTCTACCGACGTCATCGCTGCCCGTCTAGGGAAACAAGGGCCACATCTGGGCTAACATATTTGTCACATGAGTTAAAGTAAACAATCAGATGAACAAAACTACATTCCCCGCATAAAAAATGTAAAACATTATGGTATAATTAATTAATTATAATTGCGGAGTAGGCTAAACGATAATGATAATGATAATGAACACTTCCTGTTTCGAATGAATAAACTCAACTAATTAATCCACCTCCATTAAACATGAGAATATTAACTGAAAACTACTAAACTAAAATTTAAACTAAAATTATACTCAAACAGCCTACTGTAGGAATTAAAGTTTATGTATCCAATTAAAAAGTATATCAAGCCAAGATGTACGAATAAACAACTTATTATTAATAAATATTCCTGTTTTATAGCTTTTACCTTCATTATTGTCAAACAGTGTGATATGGATCTGAGCTCACAAGTGTAACTTTTAGGTAACTTCCCATAAGTATGAAATTTTAACAATAAGTACATGAGTTAGAGCTTCAGACAGAGACCAAATTTAATTTGCAATACCATTTAATGGCCTTAATCTACAAATGAATAAACGTATATCTCATGTAAATATAGTTATTGATTACAAAATGGCTAAATTGCCTACTAATTATCCAAATTTAATTTCGATAAACATTGAATCACAAAAAGTATTTACTAAGCCGGAATATATATTCTTTATCGAAAAACGGGGAAAAAGTTAAAGTAGCGTACTTTTTGTACTGCATTCAATGTTTGTTATCGTAACTAACTAGATACAATATTATCTTACTGATAACTTGTTAATTTCAGGGACGAAATATCAATGAAAAGGTCAATTCTGTTCAGAAAACTGTAGTTGACTTACTAAGTGATATGATTTCGTTCTCTAAAAGAAGTGTTCATAGTGACTGTTAGGTTAGGATGGCTATTATATTAGTGTTACTCGCCGGAGTAATATGTCGTTACTCGACAACACTGTCGTTACTCTGCTGCCATACATTACCAGTAATACGCTATAACAAAGAAATATTGAGTTTAAGCACCTTATGTTACTTTAAAATCCCTTAAACTTCTAATATGAAGAGACCAAAATGAGTTTTATTAAAATAATAATTGTTGAAATAATTCAGGGATAATAAAATATCCTTTTCAGGAAATTACTTGGAAATCTGTTAATAACTGTAAAACATACTTTAATCTTTAATCTGTCAGCTTATATTTTTCAAGTATAATATATTGTTTACTTGAGAGCTGCAATAATTATTTAAAGCATACAAACAAATATAGATACAGTTATGTATGAAATTAACTACAAAATAAGATAATGTTAGCGAAATTATATCTAACTATAAAACGGATTGTCCAATTTAACTCTCTTACTGATGGTATAAGAGTTGGACAGGAAGTTGTATTAGGCGATATTTTACATATTTTGTAATTTTTTTAAATATTAATATACAGTTCTAAAATGTAATATTTTTAACTTTAAAATTTCTTCTGGAACAATAGTATTTTGCTAAAGATTTTGGATGTACATTCATTCAAATAGGTGTCTTGTTCCTACGCGATTCTCTATTTAACTTACTTGTTAACGAGTTATAGCAAAGTAACTTTTTTCCATGTTTTGAAAATTATAGAAATAGAAATTGAACGAATTATTTATGTAGGCATCGTGTCAAAATCAGTAATAAAACATTACAATTTCTAATTAAGAAATACTCAACAAAAGCCATGAAGTCGAGTTCCAGAATAATCACTCAGTGGCCATAGTTGTCTTTTTAAAACCACAGTAGCTTGTACCAAAACAAATGAAATTTTCCCACTTTTTATTTCTTATACGGATTATACCACGATTCCTAGTGTAATTAAGAATAATTTTAAGTAACAAGTTTTTTCTATCAACCATAATTAGTAATTTAGCTTCATTAAATGTCAATGTTGTGGCATAATTTACTAAACTAATCACGTAAAACATTACATTAAAACATATTATATAATATAATACATTTAATGTTTTTTGTCAGAATTACTGTCAGAGTTCTCCAAATCGTTTAGAGTTCTTACAGCTTGATTCTGACAGATGTAATCAAAGAATATTTAACCTAGAGTACCATAAACGTTTCGTGCCCGATGTTGAACCAATTTAGATCACATTGCGTATCTCTACCAGATTTTTTATATTTAAGTATAGTATATTATAACATATAAACAACTATATTTTAAGTATTTCACTAAGCATTTAAAAATTTTTACATCATTATATAGTTTGCTAAGATACACTTTTCAAATTTTCCTTAGCACTTTTTTTGTATTTTGAGAGAGGCACAATTAAGTTTTAATTAAAAAATGCTCTCAAAGATATAAAATCAGAGATCGGTGAAAGTTTTCGATCTCACACTCGATTTCACAAGCGTGAGTGGATTTTTATTTAAATTCTTTGTTGAAAGTCAAACTTATAGTTAAGATAGTCAACATATCAAAATTCATATTGAAATAAAGGAGATACAGATGAACCAGTTATCGTAATCCTCGTTAAAATAAATAGGCTAGGATGGGTTAACATTTTAAAATAATATTTCAGATACAAGGAATGACTATTCCATAACACGGGTGTCATGTAATGTGCTTCGTTGAGATTGCATGGAAAAATTTCATGTTTAAAACTCTCTACATTCTGAAATGTCTTAGGAGCAGATAGACAGACATGCAATAATGAAAAAACGAAATCGACAAAACACTACACTAAAAAACTCTATCGTTGGGCTTGCACCATAATAGAACACATTCTTTGTATGTAGAAAGGGATTGATGTAAATTTTAAGTTAGCAGATAATCTTTCTCGAGATATCTGGTCGCATGCATAGTTTTCTTTATTGAGTTAGATTTCGTAGCAGTGTTTGAATAATAAAGGTTTCGGTAAAATATGGCGTGTACTACAGTGCCAGAATGCTTTAAAATCAAATCTAGTCTCTAAATTGTAACATTTACTTTCACCGTACTACCTATCCTACTTACTGTAAGTATTATCTACAAATACTAACATGTTACATATAAAATATCATATGATTGTATTCAACTTCTTTATATAATTATTTGTTTTGTTTTTATTTAGTTTTCATCATGCTAAATAGGAGAAACTCATGGATATATAGATTGAAACCTTGAACGTTATTCATAATACCAATATAAAAATATTGCTTGAGCTCAGCCAAATACCATGGACTTCACAAACGTCTAAGTCGGTGTGGCTACTTTTATAGAAGCAAAGCTTCATGCAAACATTTCAATTCTTTTTGATATATCCTGTGGATAGGCAGACAGAAAAATCTCTCCAGCAACTCGAGTGATAGGCTTCGTTAGCTTAGCATTATTATACGTTATTTAAATTTGATGTCATATTCTTTATGAGATTTTATAATTTGTTATAAAATATTGCACTGATTTTTATTGTGTATGAAGAAAATATAAATAAATAAATACTTATTGTTATTTTTTACTGTTATTGTTACTTACAATTCACCTGCATTACTTAAATTAGGTTAAAGTAGTTTTTTATTGTACCAATTTAAGGCACAGGAAAAATATTAACTTTAAAATGTAACAATGTAGTAAAACAAGTTATAAATTGTGTTCATATTGTCTCCCTTGGCTATCAACACAACTAAGCAGATTTTGTTTATGGTTAAACTTAAATAATGGTGCATTTTACAACAAGCTGTTACTTTAGAATGAACAAACGCCCTAGAAAATTATGGTCAGTCGTATATAAAACGGATTTCATAGCTCCACCGTCAAATGTCAAATGAAACTCAGGAGAACTCGAACTTTTGCCATATTTCGTGTAACTTTTGTGATAATTTCAAACTGGAACGAGATGTGTGAGTTGGGCACCGCTTTTGTAGCTCTCCGTTGCCATTTGTGTGGCCCTTTCATACACGCATGTATAACGCGATACGTTTAAACATAGCGATATTGTATAACATTGACTTTGTTAAAGAAACAGTTAAAACATTGTATATAGTTACCGATATTGTTTTAATAATATGCCAATTTCAGTACAAATTTGAAATTTAGGTATTGCAAATTATTATTCTTTAATATTTTCTGACAGGGAATTGTTCATCTAGTTAGCCTATTGTTCCATACTACATACATATAACATGATTTCGTTCATCAATGATTTCAATTATTAGTTAATATCTAATTCTTCTTACAATTTACATTAAATTATTACATTTAAAGTGGCATTCACTGGTAAACCGGATATTACGGTAATGATTTTATAAGGAAATTAAAATAATTTAATCCTAATAATATGCCATATTAGGCAAATTAGTAGTATATGACGATGAAGGGAAAATACGATTTAATTTAATGAACCATAAATTTCTTGAACATTCACAAGACATTCTGTAAATATTCACTTACAGAAAAGATGTGTATATTTTCTAGCTATGAATTAAATATCTTAATTCTACTCTTAATAAAAATTGAGGTCCTTGGAATTCACGACGTTGCCTACCCACCTTACTATTTTAACTCTTGATAAGATGGCTTTTGCGACTTGAAAATTGTTTTATACATTTTTCCTTGTCATAGTACCAACTAATCAAAGGCTCACAATTTAAGGTGAAAATGATGATCAACAAGACAAATTAAGATAACTTTTTATTAGATTGATCAGTGTTATTTCTGTTATGGCTATTGATACTTCATTGTATCGGTTACTTGTACATAAAATTAATCAGATAACGAGTGAAATAAGATAAAGTATATAAAATTTATCATAAAAATCCTGCTATACAAATATTTGATAGCCAGATTAACTTTTCTATGAAATAGAAAGATATTAGTATTAAAACGAAATAATAAACTATTGCTGTATGTGTAAATTAATAAGTTCGCTTATTTCTTTTAATTACTGATAATATTACAAGGATATATTTCATAGAAACTATTATATCATTCTTTAAAGTAAGATTTATATAAAAATAAAACTATTTGTTAATGACTAAATTATTATTTTGCTATTTATTAACTTAATTAAATTGTTTTCAAATCCTCTAAAAAAATCCAGATTATTAGTAGTGTTTTCGTATGAAACTAAAAGACCATACGCCCTGATGTTAGAAGCAACATCTCTCTCTGTTACACAAATTATTTCATGGAGCGCTATGTTTTATAGTGAGATATCCAAACCTCACAATACTGTGTAGAAATAAAAACCTCCAAACTGTGGAAAGTAGAAGGTTATTTACACACGTGTACTTTAAGTTACCTTCAGTGCAAACTCACCACGTACTTTTTATTACAAATATCTAAATTTATGCTTCCAAATAAATTTAGTTGACACTAACAGCATACATACGTAACGTGCTACCGATTGTAATAAATACATGGATCACTGTGGATATAAATCGGTAATAGATGCATTTTGATAATCTTTTAGCCTAGCCTGAAAAATGTATATTTTCCACATTAAAAGAACAAAAATTTCATCAAACATATCCTATACATGCTTGTAAAATGTATTATATATACTAACTTCTATCAATGAAGCGGAAGGTACCGATGAACCCTGATGAGTTGCTGTGCAGTTCATCTGTGTGGAACTCCAGCACAAGACCGGGGCCTGAGCTGTAGAAGACATGAGGCACATCGGTATAACCGCCACAGAGGAGGCCGGACCAGGGAGTGTACTCGTTCACCTCCCCACGCTCCAAGTGAAGAAACAGCTTGACAAAGTCCCCTCGGATACAGCTGAAACATGCAGAAGTTTTGAACAAACCACCGAATTTTTTCCCTAAAATATTGCATTTTTATAAAGAATGGGTCTTAGAGTTTAAATATATTTTTGTCATACAAAACCGTTATTTTTCAAATTGTATGAAAATTTTAAAAATATCATTTTAATGAACTGTTTTTGTTTCAAAAACAGTTGTAGATATAGCAAGCAATCAAATAATAGCTAGAGGCCTAGCAGGAGATGCTGCATCTAGATGAAATCAAGTTCTATAATTTCAACAAAATCTCACTCCTAGACTAACAAGTCTCAGTAGAATAACACAAATCGCGTAATTAAAACTATTTAATTTTCTTTATAAATATATTATAGTAAAACAGGGTATATCTTTATGCATTTAAATGTGTATTTAGTTGCAAAAGCATGTCTTGATTGATGTTCAAAATTTGTAAGGGGAAATAATAATATTTGAGAAAAGAAAACATTTAAGTTTTTTAGAGGAAGTTTTCATGTATAGGAGTTATTTAAATATAACAAAACCCCATGAGAAATTACAAATAGTATTCAATTCGTTACCAACAAACGAGAAAACAATGGAATACGCACAACTGGCTAATTATTACCATCAGTTCAGCGATACAATACAATCAGTAACACTACATTTCGAGATATGCAATCTGATCTTTTCTTCAGGTAAATTCCTAAATTAATGCATAACTAAAATGTAGGTTACTGTAAACTAATTACCAAATTAATTTTAAGTATATGTTTTAGAAGGTACAAATTAACTGCATTTTCTAATTGTCAATTGAAGTGCATTCATACTCGAAAAATAGATAATAAGGGAGCATCTACCGTAAACTACCATATAGTTCAAAGTTTGAAATCTA
Organism: Homalodisca vitripennis; assembly: GCF_021130785.1. NCBI lineage: Eukaryota > Metazoa > Arthropoda > Insecta > Hemiptera > Cicadellidae > Homalodisca > Homalodisca vitripennis. The sequence goes on along the minus strand of NC_060211.1, from coordinate 45,884,313 downwards.
GTGGCAGTCAGAACATACCAAACTTATTTGAGAAAATTTGTTTTTAGTACATACTTTTTTAACTAATTTAGTCGTAAATAATCAAAAGTTTATTACAAAGTTATAGCATTAAGAACAGTGCCAAATATGGGACCACGTAGAGGATAGAGTTCATACATCTAATGAAGGAAATTTGGAATATTACCACATAAAGCAGATACGTAGAGCACGTTAGTAGAGAGCTACAACAAAGCCATCCATTCAATATATGTGTACAACTGGCCTCATAGTACATGACAGGATTCACTCAAGTTTGAGCAGTATACCTGCATATTGAACCAAGTTTGAGCAGTAACAGATGGATATGCCTTCCCCCCAATGTATGTAAGACACTTAAACGAGTTTCTTGCCAAATGGTGAAATAATTTAATATTGACAGACATGCATCATCATCATACTCCATAATGTGTTTGTATTAATTTGTATCTAAAATTTGAAGTATATTATTGCTTCAATTAGTCCTCTAGACATACCCTAGAGGAGCCAAATGTTATCGACCGTTATGCGGTCATTATTAAATTAAATTCCGTCTATTTAAATATTTAGGTTTGATAGCAAATGTAGATATGTACTCCAATTCATTTCTCGAGATATCATTTTGGAATATAATCTGAAGAGAAACCATGCCTATTTTAGGTAGGCTATCAGCCACCCAATCACTATATCACGCTAAGTGAAATGGTGGTTATAGAGTGAAAGTTCTGATTTGTTTCAACCAGTTGCGGTGCAGAGCTGATCGGAGTAATTCACTCTGTTAAATGGGACCAATATATTTACTTTAACACCTCTGGGGTAAACGGTCGGATGGGTTATCATTGGTTTCTCTCGCAGATGCATTTAATCGACTTTGCAGATTTAATTTGATCAGCCGCATACCGCAGTGGATGAAATGAAAAATTCAATGAAAGATACAAGTTTACCTATCAGAATCTAATGATTTATCTCGTACAAACTATGTTTAAAAAGAACAAAAGAGCGTATTGCAAGTAGTAGTAAAGTATCTATTCAGTACCGTACGTTACTATATATATTAAGTAAGGTACCATAATATAACTTTGGGGCACCTAATTAGATTTATGATTAATTTATGAAAGTAGATACATTTTAATTTTCTTTATTCGGTTAAATGTACATAGAGGTTGTTAAAAAAATAGTTTTTAAATTTCATATTAAAATAAGAGAATATATCAAGTTGTATTTGAACTAGGGGTTTAATATTAAGAATTAAAAAGAGCATGGCATTTTTAATGTTATATTGTATTACTATGAGTTGTATAAACTTCAATTATTACATATTATTTAGCATTAAATAAATTAAAAATACTGAGCAAATGTTTATTGATTACTTATCTTTAACCTGAAACAAACTCAACTACTTGAGTCAAGCGAATCATGGAGTCACATTCACAGCCATCGTAGTAATCATGATCGAATGACAATTATGTAATATTTTTAGACTGTGGGTCAATTAATTCTCAAGATATCTTGCAGACAAAGACAGGCAGTCAGGCACGAATTTGTGTCTTATCGTAGGTGCTAAATCACTAACAATACATTGATGTATTTTTGATTTGAATTTAATTATTTATTGTTGTTATTAGTTAATTGTTAAAAATCTAATTAATGACCTGTATTAAAAATGAAATATTTTATCTTTAAAAACGCAACATTATTTCTAATAAACTTCGAGAAATGTTAATGATTAATCTATATAATTTTTTATGTTGTGCTTATTCAACATACAGAAAACAACATATAATTCACCAGACCTCTCTACGCTGCACGACACAGTGACTTCCGCTGTGTAGCTTCTGAATATTCAACAGCCTTTTCTCATCGAGCACCAAAAATCGTTGATTAACGACTTGCAGTTGAAAGACTATTCCACGCTACAAGTATTACTGCTATGTTCAGGATTATGTAATACTCATTATTAATACAAAATTTTACCACGTTATCTTGTTACAAGAAATTAATTACAAAAATGTGAGTGAAAATGGTAAAAAACTTACCCTTATTTACCTAATTTTCTATAAAACCATAATATTATGTTATAATTGAAAGTGGTCAAATATTTCTTCTAATGCTGATTATATTGGAAACTTAAAACATTACTGAAGAAAATAAACAAACACATAGGTAAATACACTTTCGATTTTTTTTCATTCCTTAGTTCAAATAGGATATATATTGTAAAGTTTAAAAAACTCCTCAAACATTATTTCTTATATCCAACATTGCTTGTTCTTTTGTATTGATAGTGTAATTTAAGCAATCATTGGCTGGGGATAGGGAATGCTATAACTTTAAGGCTGTATAAGTCTTAGTTCTGTCTATCTGTCTGTATGTTTTATAATATAACGACAATAACTGACTCACAGACCTAAATATTCCTGAAGATTCATTTATTTATACAAATAATAATCATTATTCATTAGATGATGCATTCCATTACATAGGAGAGGATAAGCGTTAGTGAACATTTTTACATTAGTCTAATGGATAAACCATGATGGCAACGGGAAAAAATCGCTTAAAAAATAAATTTGCATATAAAATAAGTTCAATCATATGATATTTTTACATGTAACATAGTTATACGAGTATACGAGTAGCTATAGAAGTTTTGCTTGAAGCCATAACGAAGCCTATTACGCGAGTATTGGTGTGACGTAACTGATATAAATGATTTAGGTACAGAATCAAACCTTCCTTATAGTAAAAACTAGATTGTAAACCAACCACATTGCATGAGGTTAGGCTCACATTATTTTTGTTGCAGTAAGGAAATTAAAACTCAGGTGAACCCACTTTAATTTTTAAAGATATAATATTTACCCATTTCTTTGTTTCAATTTCCAAATTTCCTTCATTAGATGTATGAACTCTATCCTCTACGTGGTCCCATATTTGGCACTGTTCTTAATGCTATAGTTTTGTAAATAAACTTTTGATTATTTACGACTAAATTAGTTAAAAAAATATGTACTAAAAACAAATTTTCTCAAATAAGTTTGGTATTATTCTGACTGCCACTAGATTTCAAACTTTGAACTATAATGGTAGTTTAGGGTAGGATGCTCCCTTATTATCTATTTTTCGAGTATGAATGCACTTCAATTGACAATTAGAAAATGGCAGTTATTTGTACCTTCTAAAACATATACTTAAAATTAATTTGGTAATTAGTTTACAGTAACCTACATTTTAGTTATGCCATTAATTTAGGAATTTACCTGAAGAAAAGATCAGATGCATATCTCGAAATGTAAGTGTTACTGATTGTATTGTATCGCTGAACGATGGTAATAATTAGCCAGTTGTGCGTATTCCATTGTTTTCTCGTTTGTTGGTAACGAATTGAATACTATTTGTAATTTTCTCATGGGGTTTCGTTATATTTAAATAACTCCTATACATGAAAACTTCCTCTAAAAAACTTAAATGTGTTTTTCTTTTCTCAAATATTATTATTTCCCTTTACAAATTTTGAACATCAATCAAGACATGCTTTTGCAACTAAATACACATTTAAATGCATAAAGATATACCCTGTTTTACTATTACAAAAAAAATATGAAAATTGAATCTATAAAAATTATAGGTTTTCCTAAGTGTTACTAAAATAAATAAATAGTTTGTTTACTTTATTAAAACTTGGCAAAAATTTCGAGCTGCTATCCATTCGATTGTAAAAGTACCTGATACCTGAAGGTTCTTGAGACATGACGGCTGAAGTTAGTTTCATATTTTGAATGGTGGCGTAGGAGGCAGAAAGGAATCTGTCTAAGAGCCTCAGGTTTCCAGAATATAATTGGACTGGGAGCTCTGAGGCTTTTTGGTTTCTTCATCCACAAGGCTCAAGTGAATTTAAATATATTTTATAGACTTTATAATACGTAGACACAAATTCTTTTGGAATTTTTGTACAAAGACAACTAATTTATGTGATTAATCCGTTGTTTTTCAATATCACTTACTACTTATTATGTTTTTAAACATAAAATTTATATATTTATTAATGATTTAAAAATAAAATATTTGGTAGTTAGAAGTTTGGATGTACTAAAATACAATTATTAATGGATCTACTTGCTCTAAAGTAAAAACACTTCTGTCTGTATTGGAGGGTTTCAAAGAAATCCTTTTATGAAAGGATTTACATCGTCCTAACCACAAAAGTTTAATATTTTGCATCGTAAGCAAATAGTAGTAATATTTAAAGGGAATTTTTCGTTTCGAGAAGTCTTTCTGTAAAAGAAATCACTGAAAGTCAGGATATCCTTACTTGTCACGTGGGAAATGTTAGTCCAGCGGCTAATAATACTTTGAGAATTACTAGAACAGGTGATTAGAGAGATAGAGCACTTTTCAGCATGACGTAAGAATTGATAATGGCATAAAAGATTAATGTACTGTTTTCGTTTACCAACTAATTGATCTGAGACGATTCTGTTTCCTTTATCTTTGTGGTCGCTTTATACCTGTTATATATTTATTGGTATAATTCATATCATAGTATAATTAATAATGATTTCTCTGTATCGTATCAATTATGAACTAATGGTATAAAGTGTTGATCGTATAATCGTATCTTGTGTATATTGATCTGTCATTGGCATCTCAGCTTTGGATAATTTGTAGTACGTCCACATTTTGAATGAACCACATGTTAATAAAACAGGTTAATTTAGAATAAAACTAGGTAATTTATACATCTAGTATCACGTCATGATGGCATAATCTATAGGAAATAATTGATAAACCATAATATTGTATGCGATGCAGTAGTGGAAGTTTTATTCAAGAAGGGGTAAACCATTGCGCTGTAGTATTAGTTCACGACTGTATTGTAATTTCTATTTATTTGCCAGTTTTATTTTAATTTATTGCATTACACACTTTTAAGTGAGAATTAATTCCGAAAACTCTCTTAACAACCTGCGTACTCGAACTGGTGACCCCCCGGTTAGAGGGCCACAGCCCTACTCCTATGCTACAGTAGAGTTATGCAGGAAATAAAACGACGATCTATGTTTTTATTAATTAGGGATGTCACAGGGACTGTAGATGCGTTGGAAGCCGGCTTTACCACGAAGGTACTTTGTTAATTTGTGTAGCCCCGAATAATAACTTAAAGTGAAGTGTTAGGCATTGCTGTTTTTTATATGCTTAGAAGTCATACGTATATCGTATGTGAAGGGCAATAGTCATTATTTTCGAGGAAGTTTTAGTTTTAGTTTCGGTATATGAAATTTGAATTATTGAATGTCCCAAAAATTTAATATAACTTGTTTATTACAATTATTTTGTATTCATATACATTTACACATACGCAAGAAGAAACGAATATCAACTTTTAATTTAGATCATAATAAAAAACAGATTAATTCATTTTATCGCAAGCTTTAAATTATCTAGTATTTTTTATTACATTCATAGAAAAACTAAAATATATCATCACAGATAAATTTTTTAATACTGGAATATATAATTAAAAAACCATTACAATTTTTCTAGGTTTATGTATGTAAATTAGCACGAGAACCTAAGACCATACAAATCATATTACACTTTATTCGTTAAGGCACGACATCATATTGAAATATATGACTGACGTCCGTAAGCTGGTCACAAACCAATATTCCAACTCGTCTAGAGTCCTTCAGTCCTCTTTGTACAGTCAAATGAGTTCTTGTAATGCCTGCCCTGTATGGCGATGCAAAATTAAACTTTTGTGGTTAGGACGATGTAAATCCTTTCACAAAAGGATTCTTTGAAACCCTCCAATACAGATGGAAGTGTTTTTACTTTAGAGCAAGTAGATCCATTAATAACATGTATTTTAGTACATCCAAACTTCTATCTACAAATATTTTATTTTTAAATCATTAATAAAATATATAAATTTATGTTTAAAAACATAATAAGTAGTAAGTGATATTGAAAACAACGGATTAATCACAAAAATTAGTTGTCTTTGTACAAAAATTCCAAAAGAATTTGTGTCTACGTATTATAAAGTCTATAAAATATATTAAATTCACTTGAGCCCTTGTGGATGAAGAAACCAAAAGCCTCAGAGCTCCCAGTCCAATTATATTCTGGAAACCTGAGGCTCTTAGACAGACTCCTTTCTGCCTCCTACGCCACCATTCAAAATATGAAACTAACTTCAGCCGTCATATCTCAAGAACCTTCAGGTATCAGGTACTTTTACAATCGAATGGATAGCAATTCGAAATTTTTGCCAAGTTTTAATAAAGTAAACAAACTATTTATTTATTTTAGTAACATTAGGAAAACCTATATTTTTATAGATTCAATTTTCATATTTTTCTGTAATTCACGCATAAATTTTGCACACGTAATAACTGATACAGATATTACGTCAATTTTACTGTAAGTTACTGATTGCGATGGTAGTACAGCTGTGATTTTGCCGACGGGTAAAATATTTTCCCGTAGAAGTTTTTAAAATACTTCAAACTTTTTCACTCTTTAACATAAAGGGTGTTTATTTTCTCAACTCCACAATTATTACAATTGAAATCGTATTTTATTTCAATAAAACTTTCAAATAAAAAATTTTACTTTCTACTAGCTCAATGGCATTGTTAACTAATAGAGGAGCATTGTTAACTATTTTATGCACATTCAGTTACACAAAATGAGGATAACACTAAATTATAAAATAAATTGAATTCATAATTGTTTAATCTGTCATTAGAACTTAAGCTTAAATTTAATTACAACGAAGACAAGCTACATGAGATTGAATAAAAAAAACCGTTATTTTAAATTTAATCAACGCTTATGAGTATATCCAGATGTCGAAGATTATTATTTGTAATGGTATTTATTATCTCACTTGAAGTTATAAGGGAAGGAACAAAAATGAAAGCCTAATAATTACGAGTAACTTAAGTGATGTTGGATGAACATGTTTAAGGATGCATCGCGGAGAGAAATGACTATGTATTTATTTTTAAGTTATTGATAAATAATTGTATGTACTGTTCTTATTTTAAAACTTATTTATTTTTATGAGTATAAACTAATATTATCACATTTTAAGAGAATATAAATTAAACACTTAGAGCCAACCCAACAACTCAAACTAAATGAATCGGCAAATGAGATGAGTGGATGTGTTAATACTTATAATGCCATTTAAAGTGCTACCAACTGTTAAACTGAGAAATGTAATAAGACTCTTCAGACTAATGAGAGTGGCGAGATGAATATTCAAATCTGGTAGACTGTACCCGCTGTAACTGGACTGTCAAGGTTAAAAGTATCTTATATTCCTAAAAATAGTCTTTTGAATTCTCATTAAACCAATTCATAGTTGTATGAAAGTAACAAAAATTATTTTTGACAATTCTCTACAAAGTGAGTTATGAATTTTGAGAAGTTTTGACATAGGGAAAATTTGGAATGGTGAGGAGTTAATTTTGATCTTAAATAATTTATAAAGAAATTTTCATTAGAACATTTAGATATTTACCTGATGAAGTGATCAGATTACAGATTTAAAAACCCAGCATCAGTTATATCCTCTATCATTAAAGGATAGAAAATATTATAAAACCTGTGTTATGTTAAAAGTTACACATTATGTTTTATTAACGGCAATAATATATGCCCTCTAATAATTTTCTTCTGAATTATGTTACATAATTATTTAGATTATACATATATATACTACATATTTATTACACAATGTGAATTTAAAATTATAGCTTAGGAATGGAAATCAACATATTGGTGATTTTCATTTAATCAGTTATACAAAAGTACACGAGTCACTCAGATATAATGTCTAAAAATAAATTATTGCTCTTGGATTGGAAAGGATATTTTCTGCACCAATGAATGGGGTATAGTTCTTTGAAACTGATGACCTACTGAGCTAAGACAAGTATTCAGCCCTAATGGAAACAGACGATCATTTGTCCGTCGCTACGTCTAACTCGTGCCATTCATTACTTTGTCAGACGTCTCTCTCCTCGAAATTATTATCGTATGAAGTATTTATTTTTAAACCAGCATTTTAATTACTTTATGAAAGAATACTGGTGTTAGTAAAACCTTTGAAGGTGCATTAAGTAATATATCTATGAATATGCACATCTCTTTTTGTTAGAGAACAAAGTTGACTCTTCAACTGGTAGTTTTAATAAGTTGGCGTCTATAATTTTGTTCGGTTGCTTCTTTCAATATCAAACTTTACTTTTACATTAATACTGGCATATAAACAAGAACAAATTATATTAAACATAAATTACTGCAATTGTTTCAAAATTTTTTAGATTTTTGTGGTCTTTATAGCCAAATTTTAGAACCTCAATTTAATACCAAACAATAGCAATGTAAATTTAAAAAGTATATTGTTTCTAGAAAGCAATAGTATATTTGTGCATGTTATTTTGTTACAGGTATTTTCACATTAAATACAAAATCTTACTATAAATAATTACATTAGTTAGGCGATAATAAGTCCTTTAAACTTGTTGTAATTTTATAATGACTTGTAAGAGGTCAAAAATTGTAATTTATTTATTATTCAAATGAAATGACGTATTATGATTTGGGAAGCAAACCAATTTATTATTATCCCACATTATTGTAATATTAACAATAGTAATGTTTCCCCAAATATTTATATTTAAGCTTTCGGGGTGTAATCTTTCGAAAAAGGGAAACCGATCTAAAGGTTTCCACTTACTGCATATTATCATTTATTCGCCAATTTTAGTAATGTTTATCATAAAAAATTAAAACAATATTTTTATTACTGTAAAAAAGTTGTGCTTTGACATCGGTCTAACAACTAAATACAGTACATACAAAATTGTTTTCATAGCAACCGTATAAAACACAGTCTACTTTAATTCAAAACAGTAATTCAAGCAGTAATAATATAAACATGATAGAACTAATAAGATATCGTATGTATATTATATAATATATTGTTTATATAGTCCGGTGAAGATATTTTTAAAAATCGTTTGTTAGGTTTTATGTATGAACACAATAAATTTATTAAAATTTTAAATATGTATACCAAAGTAAAGTACGTCAATTTAATTTTTTTATAGTAGAAAATGAAGAAAAGTTAAATTATAATCTGTCGATACCAGAACGGCTTAGCTTATTGGGTTCTAATCACTAAGTAGAACTTGGTGTGGTAGGAGTTGTTGAATATGCAATTGCTCCTGATCTCTATCGTAGTCGAACACTGTGTAAATGTATAAATTAGTTAGGCAATATTTTAAATATATATGAAATACAAATATGTATTTTTCTAAAAAATATTTGCTTGTTCATCAATAAAATATACAGCGTTAATATAATTTTAAGTTGAGTTAAAATATGATTTTGAGTCTGGAGATAAGGTACAATATGTTCAAGAGATCAAGAGTGATTGAATGATAAACTTTTTTTATATTGTATAGTTTTATATTCAATACAAGTAGTAGTGTATTTATAATAAATCACATGAATACAAATATTTTTTCCCCTCATTAAATTCTACTTTACTGACTGATGTAGAAACTTACGCTTCCCGTGCCTGTAGCATTTAAAAGGTCATAGGGAAACATGTCGACGTTACAAATGATAAAAGAAAGAGAAATGTGTTTTTTTTTTCTATAAAAAAATAGTTTGTTAAGTTTTTTATATAGAAATATTTTGTATCAAGTGTATATATAATGGTGGTTAAACCTCTAAATGTGTCTCTAAACCTAACCTAACTTAGGTCTAACTATCAAGTGTAAAGTAAAACCTGTTTATTTGTATGACTTTTTGAATTTCAATGTTTTTCTGAATATTTTAACTCTTTATTTTGTACATATAACAAAGGCACATATCCTAAATCCTATTACCCTTTCATTATTCGTCTAGCGCAGAGAAAGACCCTAAAGATAGTACTGTTAGAAAGGTTGGAGGCTTCAAATTTTTAATAATTATGAAACTATAAACCATAAATCTAAAAAAATATAGTTTTATGTTTTTAGTTGTTGGGGGTCAAAAACTTATTTTTTTAAATAAACCATATCATAGCCAAAATATAGAAATGAGGTATAAACCGGTGTATATAACATAACAACACAAAACATAAGTCACATTGCGGTTTACTTCATGACACAAAATTATAACCCCTAAATTGAAATATTGTAATATCATAGGAATTTTTTTTTATACATCAAACAATATTTATAATCCAAATTGCTAAAAACCCCGAAAAACTTAATGCAAATCCAGTAAAATTACTTAAAAGGAGATATTTTCAACGCGATGTTCTTATTTTTAATCTAGCAACGTTTATAAAAAAGTTTTCATTATGTGTAGAAAATTTGGTTGCTCCACCGTGCTTAGATATAGTGTCAGTTACATCGCAGTGCACACATTTATGCACCTGATGAGGAAATGACTATACTCTTCTCATATATTGCACTATTTTTGTGGTCTAGGTGTCTCTAAAGTCGAAACGATGTAAATAAATAAATAAAAATGCCTTTATTACACGAGCGTACTTTAATTTTGCAAATTGTTTTTCAAATCAACTCAGGTCAATAAATACATAAATATACAAATACACAATAAATTAATACTTAATATCACATTAAGTAAATTAAATTAATATCACAACACAACATAAAGCTTTACATAAACAATCCTATGGCTAACTACCTATGGCTAAAATGTTCATTAAGTTTAAGTTAGAAACATGTAATGGGTTTAATTTGAGATTCTTCCTCGGCGACCTTTTTTGGATCTCCAGATTGCATGAATAAAGTTTGAAACAGTGTCATACCCAAAACGCTGCGATAAGAAGAGGGTGAACTGGAGCTTAACTAAACGTTTACATTGAATCAACCCTTCCCACTATAGCTACAAATTTTATTTATTTCTTTCCATTATGTACATATTTTCAGTGTTGAGTTTCAAAACGAACAACAAAATTTGGGATTTTCACACATGTTTTTTTTTTATTTTCATGTGGAATAACGACTAAAAGCAAAAGATATATTTAATAAATAAGCCATTGCGTGTATTTAAATTCAAAAATCTAAATTATGATTTTGAGTAAGATAGCACAATATTTCCCTTAGTAAATAAATGGCATCCCTCAATTTTGATTAGAGGATACCTAATACCGATCATTTCGCGACAAACCTAATCCCCAAATAAGACTAATATCCATGTTTTAATAAAAGCCAATTAAAAGGATTGAATTAAACCCACAATGAGTATGTTTAGTAAACTCTTAAAAATAAGTATTGTACTGATTTTAATTGCATAGGATTAGTAAATTTTTTTACTTAAATTTTGTAAGTAAAGCTGAAAACGTATAATATATAAAAGGTGTATAACGTTACAAGAATTTAATTTAGAAGTGTATATCGTTATTTTCTATTTAAGGTGATTCAAACGTATTATTACAACGTAAACGTAGTAAACGTGAATAGAATTATGCGCATAAATCCATTGGATAACAACTAGTGAATAGTTTGAAAATATTATTCACATATCCCTCTGGCAAGTTCATTAGCCAACTTTGTTCAATAAACGCTTTCACAATAATGGCGTTTTCATTCATGCAAATATATGTCTCGTGCCTAACACACTATAAACTAAAGGTCAAATGTCTTTCATTAAATATATTAAGTTTAATTATTTATGTACCTTAGCTTTCTGGATTGAATCCATTTAGGTTTAAAATATGTCGAAAATAGTGTATTATGCATATAAGGACCATAGTGAAAATGGTTTTTAAGTATTCACAAATGTACCTAATTTTAATATTTACGTTTTTGAAACTCTTAAGGTCAAACAGCATAAATCATCCTGTAAGATTTAAATACACAGAGCCTTAAAAATATTATACCATCAAATTTATGGAGTTATTTCATAAATTTAATTAAAAATGAATAAGATTAATATTATTATTATATCTGAAGCTACCTGATCATACGCCCACATTGATATACATATTTCATATTACAATGAGGGTAATAATCTGAAATTTACTTTCCTTATTTTAAGTTGTGTTTTATAAATATATTGATAATTTAATTTAATATAAATACATATATATATATATATATATATTTCAATGTTTATTGAAATTAAATAATGCTATTGCCATTTATACAATTTGATGTATATATATATATATATATATATATATATATATATATATATATAGTACTCAAATTCAACTTTTAAAAAATAATATAGGGTTGTTTTAAAAATACTTATAAAACGATATATTCTTTCCTTCGTCCGTAATTTATATCAGTATCTTGTTATTCGGATAATTTAAGCCAGTATATGAAACCAAAAACATATTTTCACGACATTTTACAAATAACTTATATTTGTATTTTTAATAACATACGTGTGTGTATTGGAAGCTGCAAGGTGCAAAAGTTTTAATTTTAGGGTTTTTAAAGTAAATACGTAATTTATTAATATTTTTAATGCAGAAATATATTTAAAAAATTAGGCTTGTTAAAATATTTTTTAATGACTTAAATTGATTGACTTAATCAATGTCATAAACTTTATACATGAAGTATAAATTTACTGTGCTAACGGTCAGCAAATAAATCAATGACTATTAAAACTATTTGTGCAGATGCATAATTTTTGTTAATTTCAGAACGTTTTAGACGTGGTTCTTAAAAACGGGGCTCCAGGGTTCTCAGCAGAATTAATCCACGCATTTATAAACTACGTGCATTGGATTAACCATATAGTCAGAGTTATGCTTACAAGTTTCACTCTTACCCTGTTTTATGTCTATTTAATGTCTATTTGTTACACGTCAACTGTTAAAATTATCGCCAAATTAAAATAGTACACCAAGAAGTCATATTTATTCGGTAAGGGCAGGCGTAACTTACCTAAATAAATCTGATTACGAGTGTTAACCATTGTTCAACTTGATAATTGAAGTAATAATTTCGAATCCTCTTGGTGATTGTCATCTAGTCTATGAATATTCACAATAGTTAGATCATTTGCCATTCCAGGGAATTCCATCCTTAAATGCAATGCTGCAATTTAAATTTCAGTATTAAACATGTAAGATTAATAAAGTGAACAAGTTTAAATAAGCAAAGAAGGGTAATACTTAATAGGTAATTTACACATGGTTTTCCTGTAATTTCCCGTTAATATTCTACATTCTATACAGTTTTATATTCAAAATAATGTATATGACGGAACATCATAGATGTTTCCGTTTCAGTTGTATTTATAAATTAGGGCTTATTTTTTTACAATAGTGTCATAGTATATGGTTAAAAAAAAGCTTGAATAGATTTGTAAGGAGTAAAATCTTCCTCTTTAAAACATTAGACAATCTTTACTCGAAATTTTCCCGTCAGTCTTGGCTTTTCCACTACGTGACGTCGCGTCGTTTGTATATTAATAATTTACAATTTAAAATTCATGCTAGAAACAAACGAGCAGTGGGCTTGATTATTGCCTTTCAGTCGATCTATAATGTTTATTCGTCATTATATAGTGCAGTGAATTTTGTTTGCGAGCTATAGTATAAATGTACAAAATCGTGTTTTTATAAATACTTTATACGCAAAAAGTAACACCTTACCAAAATCTTATAACATCTAACATACCAATTTCTGTTCTCATTCGCTTTGAACTGTAGGATCTATTAAATGAAGACTGAGCTAAAGTAATATCAAAACCGTAAGTTGAAGAGACATTTGCACAGCAAAGAAAGTGGGGCACTTGGTTGTATTTATCAAGAAAATAACGCCAAGACCAACTTTAGTGTATTAGCAGACTTAGCCCAGGAAGCACTTTACTGCAATAACATCCCTTATTTAAGTGCTCTCCTGACAAAGTGTGGACTCTTGTGTATTTACTAAGAATTTCGGAAATAACAAGACATTTTCGATTTACTCAAACTCGATGCTTTAAATCCAAATATAATTAATTAACACAAATATACGGTGAGAAGAGTTGAATCATTGTGGATGTTGACTTAAGGTCCAATTCTCCTTCCTCTTAAGCGAAGCGTTTAAAATCAAATGCTCTCACACTTGAATCCTGGAATATATAGTAAGGTTCGTCTGAACAGAAAAGAAATCTCTGACAAAAAGCTGAAATAAACTTATTACATCGTTTTAACACTAGAGACATCAAGATTAAAAAATCAAGTGTAATCTCGTTAAAGACGTATTATCATCGTCTCATTAGTTACACAGTTGAGATCATGCCACATATATAGAATATATACTAGTACATCAATATTCCTATAAATATGAAAAATATCTAAGATTATAAAACCGTTAATAGATAATGTGGATATAATAATATTACAGTTGTAATGCATGGGTAAATGTAAACGGCGAAGACTTTCTCATATATTACAACAATTTAATGCTTACATCTACATTATTTCTTGTCTAAATTAGATTTTTAGTAGTAACAAGTTTTCATATTAGATCGAGTAAATTTTATTGTTATTAAAAAAATTTTGGTTCAGTTACACATTCAAAGCTACACCATTATTTTGAAATGTGATTTGATAATTAATATTACAATTTTTTATATAATACTGGGGAAATATGGAATGTGAAATAAGTTAGGAACGTAGTATTTATGGAGCCCTGAAATAAAAAGTAAAAACTAAAACTACATATATAAAGTCAGATAGTAATTAAAATAAATAGGCCATTGGTTGCATTTATTTTGAACTCCTATTGGTATGGACATAATATGGATAAATAGAAAAGGCTATGCCTGTTTAAAAATGTGCCGCAGTTTAAGGAGAAAATTACCAAAGCCTATCGTTTATTGATTGCGTGGTAAATTGTTTACAGGTCTGTTAATTAACCGTTTATCTAATTGGATCAGTGAAAGGGGAGCAATTATCGAATATCAGGCTGGCTTTAGAAAAGACTACTCCATTATTAAACCTAATCTATGTAATTCATTTACTGAATCAATACATAACTTAAAATTTTTGTATGGATTTTAAATGTGTGTTTACTTTAGCCTAATTAATAACAAATAATTAAGAACATATTATATTGACAAACGTTATTGAATTTTCCATTAAAAAAACTATATTTGTTTTATTTATGTTTAAGAAAGTGTTTTGAAAATTATTGATGTAAAATTTTCTCTTGTTGTTTATGAAACATATATTTAAAACTATACATATTAAAATGAGGTAGTTTGCGAATGAAATACAGAGTTACGTCTATTTTATGATAAATTTCGTTTTAAAATATAAACTCCAAAACAATTGAACGTTGTAATAATACTTATATCTACGTTATGAAGAATTTAGTATGTCTATTAGGACTTATAACTTTAGTGGTATTGGCAAACCAAACACACTGCAATCGACCAATAATTGCTGTGATATATTGTTTCAAGCTGATTTGTCACTATACCGTATTTAATTTTGGAAATAAATCACTTATATTAAATTTATGTATTTATTTCTATTATTAGAATTGTTCCTATATAACATACATATGCTATGCTTTATCACATTTTTTTCTTCAATTCAATACAATCGCTTATGATGTGCAGTCAGAGTACAAGTGGAATTCATTCTAAAAAATGCGTTGCCACAACGCTCTAACTGAAACTCTAAGATTTACTTACTGTTTATCCACAAGTCAACCTGTTTTATCTACACCTTGGCGTCAAGCTTGGTGGTGATTATATTACTATCGCATCACTGATATCTGGAATGAAGAATATAAAACTGTACCATTAGTCAATTAGCTCTCCAGAAATCGTGCGGACAGACAGAAAGACAGACAGACGAAGATTTATGAAATGTTTCTAGCTTTTTGAGAGATAGACTACAGTAAAGTTCAGCGAATACCAATATATTGATATAATATTGTTGATAATTTCTTAATATATTATTTATAACATATTTTTAAATTAGTAAAGTATATTTAATTTAAACTTTTATGTTGCTGCAAATTCTATATGAACGTAACTAAAACGCAATCCTTGAATTGGAAACAAGACATTTAAATAGTTTTTTCTGTTTTGCTTATTCAACATAGGAAACAACATATAAATCACTAGACCTCTCTACCCTACACGACACAGTGACATCCGTTGTCCTGCTTCTGAATATTCAACATGTTTCTCTCATCGAGCGCCAAAATCGTTCATTACCAACATTTAATTGCATTATTATTATACTTAACTTAGGTTGACAGAATTGAATTTTAATTTTAAAAAAATCATAAATAAACATTGTTATGCCATTATAAACTTTGATAACGCTCGGTCAAAACATCACTTGGATGACAATATTCAGTAAAAAATAATTAATGTTCTTTATCACTGGTTTCGAGGCGTTCAGCACAAACGATTTCACTGCTAAGAAATAACGACGAATTCGTTTAAACTCCGATGACAACAAAGCTAAGACTCTAATGAGGACGGAGGATCATTTGTCTGTCAACACATTGCACTCACTCCATACATTACAAGCTCAGGCGGTACTCTCATTAGAATTATTATTTTGATGTCACACTGTCTAGTTACTAAAACAATGACGTGAGGTGAATAGTTAACATAATATGATAAAAAGTGCAACGTTTATGTATTAAATTAAAACTGATGGAAAATATACTTGAATTTCTTTAACTCAAACTTTGAATGAGTCGTGTATATTTCAGATATACAATGTTAATTTATATTGTAATATAAAAATTTTTAAAATTTAAATAAAGTTTTATTAGTAAAATGAATAGCTTTTTATGACTTTACCTATACTTTCTTTATACACGAAAATGTAATTTTAATTTTCAATACTATTATAAAAGTACAGAAATTCTTAATTTTATTACGTGGAATACGAATTTATAACTTGTGAATGCAGAATGCGATTTTAAATTTAATTCTTCAACTTTATTTATTGCGGTTGCTATGCATAAAGAATATTGAATATTTGAAGGCTGTATAACTTAGCCCGTTCTAGGCACTCAATTCTGCTTATTTTGATTATATATATATATATATATATATATATATATATATATATATATATATATATATATATATATGTATAATTTTGCCTATAGTCTAAAAATATTTCGTCAAAAATTGTTTATGGTTCAATTAATGTAAATTTCTTTTGATATTTAAGTACATCGGGATATTTAAATACCTAACTCATACCTCTCAACCTCCATAGCTTTATCACGCATATGGGCCAACAAATAGCTGGTTACGAACTCCGGTTTAACATCCTCTGAATTACCCTTTCCAATTCTAAAGATAACCATCCTTTGCCCCATCACTACCATGGTGTAGAAACCAACGATTGATAAAAAACTATCTTCCTGTGGAAAAAACTGGGTGATAATATACGCATATTTTTCACCGGACCTTACGGGATGATTAGGAACATCCTGAGCATTTTTCTTCTGTCTTATTGGATTCGTTAACTTCTCAGTTGACCGTTCTTCTACAAATCTTCAACATATTATTTATATTCATAATTCCCACGGTTAAAGCCTGAGGAGCTAATGGAATTATTTCCCTAATATGTATGAATTACTGTACATGAATTACTTTCCGGCATTATGAGACATAAAAAGGATTTTCTCAGGACATGTTCCAATGCCACTGCATCATTACTAAGTCTGCCTTTGCCCCGGCCGCCGTGATCTGTTTATTTCGATAGCGCCGCCATTATTTTTATAACAGTTTGTTTGATGACGTCATTTTATTTGGGAATCGTGCCCTTCCACGTTTAATTTATATTGTACTCTGTTTTACCTCATTTATATTTCCTTCTGGTATGACAATGAAAATTATTTTACTATTAACACACAGGCGCGTCGAGAATTGCCTTAAACAAACCCATTTCTATTGACTATTTTGTATTATATATAGCATATCTCCGTGGTGGAGGTGTCTAAAAACCTCCGATCATCATTTAATAAAGAGAACTTACACTTCCAGATAACATAAGATTTTACGTTAATTTCTGATCCTCATAAAATTATACAATTTACCACTGTTTTAACAAGGCAAGTGTATAAAATATAAGTAAAACTGTAGAATTACTTAATTAAATACTAATACCATATCCGAAATTGTTTTTTATAATACCTAATATTACAATTAGTGAGCAAAAGTACAAATTTTAGGACTTTGTAAAATCTACAGAGCTGGAAACAACTGTTTGTACATATCTTTCATCTTTAGTAAAGTTATTTCGTATATCGTTTATATTTCTAAGTAAATTAATTGAGATTTCGACTAATGAAATAGATGAAAACTTAAATTATGAACTGTCGATACCAGAATAACTTCGCCTATAGAGTGTTAATTACTGGATATAACTTGGTGGCAGGGATTGTTGAATATGCAAGTACTCCAGTTCTCAGTTTTCCCTTTGCATTATTGAATTAAATTTATCATTATAAATTAAAATAAAATAATCCCTAAAAATTATACTAATACAGGTAAATTATTATTTACACTCGAATTGTGTGTAATAGTATTAAGAAGACTAAAAGTCAATTACAATAAAATTCTGAAATAAAGTAAAAAAAAACAACTAGTTTGAAATGTAGAAAACAGTGGATAAGTTAATTTAATACAAATCAGTCAATAAAATAAACTTGAAAATAGAAAAAAAATATTAGTTAATTTTAACTGTATATCAAAGGGATTGGGTAAGTCTGTATATCGCTATGTGTTACGGTAAGGATAATACATGAGGTTAAATTACTTAAATGTGATTGGAATAACATAATAAAACTTCTTATAATGTGTTCAGATAAACCTGTAGATTTATCGTTTTTTAAAGTTTTATTGAAAGTGAATTTGCTATTATAATATGTTAAAAAATTTATATCACAACCTTTCGAGGTTTTAAATCTGTTCTCTTCGTCATGTAAAAAGATATAATACTTATAATATGCGGCAATGGAATTCCAGAAATAAGTAATAAAAGATAGAGCGAGAAAAGAGATTAAAAATTTTCGAATACTGCTTGGAGCCCAGACAGGAGAACATTGAACCCGACTATGTCACTGATTAGGATGCCTCATTAAGATGAGAGTTCAAGAGCAAAATCATACGTTTTGTTAGCGCAGGTGATCAAGAAAATCTGAGGAGTCGGGTGGAAAAACGATAAAGGTGTATGTTCTTTGAATCTCAGAAAATGATATATTGATTTTTAGAACTTTCCAGGAAATCTATTCTGATAGATGTAAAAATTGTAATAATTAGTTATTATCACCAATATTAGATACTTATAACAAGTAAGTACATCATTTTAGTGTTTTACAAAACTTAACCTTTTATTATTAAATGTTTTAGTAAAATTTGTACTACTTTTTTAATGGGAAAAAATGATGAAGGTACCATAATTTTACAATAAGGTGCAGCAATTTGGCAGGAAAATATTAACAATGACAGATTACAATCTAATAGCCTTTTATTGAGTACTCTTAGTTCATGTTTCAAAGTTAACTTTAAAGTTTTTATAAATGAAAAATCTTATTTTAATAGTCCTAAACTGCTTTTCATCAGACATCAACTTCACTCGTCTTCGTCAATCACGTTTCGTGGGGCAAGTTACGGTAGAACTCTCTCGCTTCAGTACTTGCCAGGAACGGAGTTAGGTCCTGTAAAAGGAACATATTTTGTGCAAACACAAGTTTTATATTGTAATAGGAGTTAATTTTGAAATGATGAAAAGTTAAATCGCAGAACTCAATTTAAAAAAGTTTTATTTTAGTTTTCAAAAACCCACAGTGTTCAGGAGTATTTCTATGGCTCGTTTGTTTTTTTTTTTTTTTTTAATTTGGGTCAGGATGAACGATTGCATAAATTATTTTTACGTTTTTAAAACATAAAAAATAAGGTATATACCTAGTAATGTGAAATATTTCCCTGCAAATCTCTCCATTTGGCCTCTGGAAGTGGGAGCCTGCATCATAGGCATTGCTCGGCAGAAAGAATTCTCCTGTAGACAAAAGCTTCTGCTTCTTCTTCTGTTTTCTTCTTCTGCAAAGTCCTCTTTGTAGCAATGACAATGAAAGATTCCCATTATCCGTTATAGGCGGACTGTGACTTATGGTTCTGAAGTGATCCGTTTCAACTTTCAGCTCCTTTAATAGGGCGCGTTCGCATAGCAAGTTTTTTTTTGCATATTCATTATTGGTTTTTGAAGAAGGCGGTCCAATCCTTAAACATAGTTTGCTCACACTCGATGACTCTGAACGGACTTGGTTTAGCCATAGCCTCTCTTATTTATGTTGTAAGTGTCTTTAGGCAATTCCGCAAATTGTTTCTTTGGAAATTAAAGTCATGTTGCGGTCGCATTCCATGTACGAATGTCCTCGCTCTGGGAATGTTAAAGTCACGGATTATAAAAAGTTTTATGTAGTGAACAATGTAGTGAAGGTATTCAAGTAGAGTACTGTTCTTGTTCTGTCCAGCGCATGAATCACAATATAGTTGAAGAGTTTTTAACGCTGGGGAGAGTTGTTCAAGTATGACATAATGAAGGAAGGATGTAACATCATTTTAACCTCTCTTAGCAACTGTTTGGTCATAAACATAAAAGAAAGATTCACCTGTAGACAGGATATGAATGTTGAATAAATGCACAGTAAGTAGCCTCTTATAATATATAGTATTTGTCGCAATTTTTGGAACTGATAAGTTTTTCTGATAATCTAGCGTGATAGCTTCCTCCTCTGCAAGTTTCGAGCACCTTATTCTGCAGTTTTTCTTTCGTTCATAAAATGTATCGCCTTTACTTTACTCTAGATCACGTTTGAACTTCAACACAATTTTTTTATTAAGGTCAGCAACGTTAGGGCAATCACTTTTCATTAGTTCTTTTTTTACTATCTCTATCTCGGCATTTAACCCATCACAACGACTACAAGTATCCGAACGGGGATAACCAAAAGAAAAATTGTAGTTTGTCTCAAAAATCTTGCGATAAGTATCATAAGAGGCTGGGAAATTCGGATACTTTTCCTTGTACATTTTCATGAAGCTTAGTAATGTTTAATTCATCAGGCAAATAGATTCTTGTCAGTCTTTTTGAGAGAATAATGAGCCTTTCTCTCCCCCTGAGAGACTGAATGGATCTTATTGGTAACTTCCTCCGACAAGGCGTGAGGCCTATTCAAGTGTTTACCTCGTTTATTTGGTAATGCTTTCCCAAATTCGGTTAGTGGTTGCTGTATCGTCTGTAAGCGCCTTGGAGTGATACCATGCATAGCAAGAAACCCTTTGTAGCACACAGGAAGTTTACTGTTTTTTGCGTCTGGCCTGTTTCTTCTTTGCTTCACTAAATTGCAAGTAATTAAAACCGCTTAAATGAATGTTTTGGTTATCTCGATTTTCTAGACCATTAAAGTGCAAAATAATCTTTTTACGTTCGTCTTCAGTTGTATTACTAAAGCAACAAAATACCTTACAATTACAGTTTTCACCTGTTTCATGCGTATGTTCCTCATTTTTTTGCAGCATCGCTCACTCTTCCTAGACTATGCCTTTTTTTTAGCTTTTGTTTTGTCCGGAACAGCACCTTCTTCGTCCATTATGGGTTAGCTATAAACAACTCAGCACACCACTCAGTTTTAAACTGGAACTCACACGCACATTAAGCAACAGCCTCCCCACAATGAAAACCAAGCTAAAATACAGCTAAACACACCATAATGGCAAGCACTGGCTACTGGAGTTTCCTGTCACAACAGGATCGTCTGCAGAACAATAAACAGCTGATAGAGGAGGCGGAGTGGGGAGCAGTGAGGTGACGTTTCATCGTTACTAGCGCCTGAGCCGACCACGTTTATCATTATTCCCGCTTGCATGGATATTTCAACTGCTAATATCTTTAGCACCCTCACTGTTTTTTAGCGCCAAAGTCTCGTTAACAACACTCTATCTATTGCTTTAACCTACAACTTGCCGTGTCTAACTCAAAATGTAAAAAAAAACTGCACCTTCATCGGTTTTCCCCCCGACTCCTCATTTGTTCTCAATTTAAAAGATTGGTCTTTTTGGGATTGATGTATTACAAGGTATTGATTAGTAACCGTTAACGGAGTAAATTCATAAAAAATTCTGTGTGCTGGAATTTAGAAAAATGTGGTTTACAGTTGTATATAAAGCTTTGTATGCAACTGTTTACCACTGGAAATCAATCCAGTATGAAAAATATGTCCTTATTGAGTTTTAAAATATAAACTATATCGCAAGTATAGGCGTATTCGCATGTAGCCTACTGTAATTTTATTGCATGGATAAAGTATAAATATGGGTACATCTATAGATTTCGCTTCCAGTTAAGTTTAATCGAACATCAGTCACCCATGTTACAGCAATGAACTAATTTAAACTGGCAAGTTTATTATTGTTAAAAACAAAAGTACAAAACATTCACTATACTTCATTAGTGATGCGCAAATAAACACTATATTATTTATCGAAGTAGTTTATATAGTTTCAATGTATCACATTACCAGTAGAGTATATTATTTACTATTCGACCTCGTAATTTAGTAACTGGTTTTAAATATATCTCATGATGAACAGGGTTATTTTGCAGGGTAATTTGCAAATACTGATCGCAATTAATGGATATTTCAATATTCATGAGGATTTTAGACAATTATTATGAAGGTTATCATTACGTAGAAATATTTAAAAATCTAATTATTATGAGATTTCTAGTAGATTTTCAACGAAATATATGTTAATATTGAAGTTAGTAGTGTCTGCAGTTCATTGTATACAGGACATTGTTTGTATATTTTTTTCGCATGAATATAACAAACTATGCAGAAATAGTACATTTCGTTACTAGTTATGGAAGTGATTTAAGACAAGGAAATGTAATACTATTTTGTAACTTATTTCAGTGCAAAAATCATATGTTTGAACACAGGATTGTCAAAACGAATAATAAAATCGCGCTGGTGTATTTCGATTGTTTATACAGGCATAGAGACGTTTACATAGGGAAGGAATTGGTTACATAGGGAAAATAGTATTTGGGAGAGGAAATATCAGCCCCCTTACGTACGGAGGAAAAGCTAGAATTTTGCAGATATTGGAAAGTTAAGATAAAGAGTAATAGAAATCAACTAACAACAATCTGTTGTAATTTATATTTGTTTATTTATACGAAGTAAACCTGTATGAGAAATTAATAGGTTAATTATTCTTTGCAATTGTTTCTCAGAATATTTTATAAAAATACCAATTTTAAGCTGTAGTTTGAATCGTAAAGACTTAATTCGTTATTGAAAGTTTGACAGACCGTATTTTGAAAATCGTCTGTTAAGTTTTATATATGGACACATTAATTTATATTTTTAAATATATATATACCAAAGTAAAGTACGTCAATTTGAACTTTTTATAGTAGAATATGAAGAAAAGTTAAATTATAATCTGTCGATACCAGAACGGCTTAGCTTATTGGGTTCTAATCACTAAGTAGAACTTGGTGTGGCAGGAGTTGTTGAATATGCATTTGCTCCTGATCTCGATCGTATTAGAACACTGTGTAAATAAATAAATCAGTTAGGCAATATTTTTAATTTATATGAAAGACGAAGTGATATTATTAGCTAAAGAACAATAGCTTATTCTTGAATTAAATATACAGCGTTAATGTATTTTTAATGCAAGAGTGTACAAACCCTTTTTTAAGCTAACATATTTTTTTATTTCCTTACTTACTTTGTGATTGTTCCTTGTTACCTCTGCGTTAGTGAAGCCTATCACTCAAAGGAGTAGACAAATTTCATTTCTGTCTGTGAGTTTGTTAGGCTATCTAAAGGATGTCTCAAGATTAAAATGATCTTTAGAGTTGACATTTTATATGAATATTCAGCGTGTACTCAGACCGTATAAAAAGGATTTGGTGATTCAATTATGTACTCCTACGTGACCGATTTCGAGATTAAATCATTTGACGGATTTCGCTTTTGAATTGACAGACTTTTATGAAAGAATTACCGTTTGAAATCTAATGAAATTTGTTTAATTGTTGGTGTCTAGTAAACATTTTATACCTATACTGCATACTGGTTTGTTTTTTTACTTCACATTATAAGTTTTCAATAAACGCCATTTTGTTTAATACTGAAGAAAATAAAAGTTTTTTATTTTCAAAATATAATAAAGTCTACGTGCCAAATTTGGTTCCTTCATGTAACTGGTTCTAGTGTTAAAAACTATTTATGAAAAATACAAATATTTATCCAACGGCTAAACGATACATTTCTAGACGTATGTTTATTTAAACATTTTTGTTTGAAACCATGAGTACCATCAGCCACTGAAGTTTGTAACACCTTCTTGTGATCACCCTATATACTTTAAAAGGTTAGATGTAACTCATAAGCAGTTATAGACAAAAGGCGACAAAACGTTCGTCGACTCACAAATAGTCATCGAATATGCTCCCCATGTGCAATAGCCCGTTTCATCTTTATATATATATATTTCTTGTGTGCGTGTGTAAGGGGCTGAACTCCTCTTAAACGGGTGGACCGATTTTAATGAAACTTTTTGTGTGTCTTCAGGTGGATCCGAGAATGGTTTAGATTCACAATTCGGTCCAATTTAAATAGTTTATTTAATTAATTTTTTAATAATAATTTGTTGATGTTGGAGTGTTTTACATTGGATCCGCCAGACTGCGCTACGACACGTAATACAAAGTGAACTGTTACTTAACAGCTGTTAATACTTTCAGCTGAAGTTCATCAAAAAGGCAGAAACTTTAATTGTTTACATTTAAAATTTAGAAAAATGTTATTGTAAATTGCTTGAACAGTAGTGTAATGCAAATTGCAAAGATTAAGTTTCACCAATTGTTCTATGTAAATATTATAATATTACAACTCAGCCATAATGTTTTTCTATTTTAATTCCAGGTTGTCCCGACAGTTTGTGCTGCTATCTAATTTGTGTGTCGTTTTGTAACATCGTGTAATTATTGTGCTAAGCGCTAATTGTAATAATACATTAATAGAGATTGAAGATGTTTGAAGTGCATAAAAAACTATAGTTATTTATTTAAGTTATTGAACTCATTTTGAAAATTTAATGAAGTGAGTATATTGGTCGCATAACCTCAAATAACCTAAGTAGCATATAAATTAAAAGGTTGTGTTTCTATGTGTGAATAACTATTGTTAAAAGTTTAGATAATCAAGTTTTAAACTAATTGGATTTAAAATAATTTGTTGTAATTAAAATTTTTAATTTGCAATCAAAATTGGTCACATAAGTTCAAATTAAGTAGCATACAAATCACATGTGTGAATAACTATTGTTAATAGTGTAGGAATTGGTTTTAAATTAAATTCTATTGGCCAGTTCCGATACTAGGCTATACTGTAATTTAAAATAACTAATTTTATAACGTATATTATTTCAATTTACAACTTAATTTATCATAGGCCTAATGCCATTGAATGTACAATATTTTTTATTAATCCTTCAGGAGTATCACAAACAAATTAGATGGTTTTCCAATAGAGCTGAAGTATAATAAGTGGCCTCCATCACAATCGAATTATTGATATTTCTGAATAGCCTATCTAAACTACTATCCGAATTAGTTTATAGTTATGTAAAGGCTGAAGTATAATAAGCGGCCACCATTACAATTGAATTATTGATATTTCTGAACTATCTATCTAAACTACCGAATTACATCATACTTATTTAAAATTGTATAGTGTCGGAACTGGCTAACAGAATTTCATTTATCTAAAATACTAAATAAGTATTCCGTATAGGGCTGAAGTGTAATAAGTGGCCACCATCACAATCGAATTATAGATATTTCTGAATAGCTTATCTAAACTACTAAAATGACAATCAGAATTAGATTATAGTTATTTAAAGGCTGAAGTATAATAAGTGGCCACCATCACAATCAAATTATTGATATTTCTGATTAGCCAACAGAATTTGATTTAAAACCAATTCCTACATTATTACCAATATTTATTCAATCATTTGATTTATATGCTACTTAATTTGAACTTAAAGGAATTAATAAGGTCTTCCCTTGTCATGAAGAAAATTTAAATAGATTAAAATTTAAAAAATCTGGAACAAGCACATCAATTACTTTTAAAATCAAAATACCCAAATGGTCTAAAATTTAAGATAATTTTAACTTTTCCAAATTTCCATCTGTGCCATTAATGATATATCAGCTGGGTTTTTGAATGTTTTAGTTGCGTATTTAAATTTTTGGTTATTTTATTTTATTTGTTGTGTTTCTTGTTTCTTGTTTTCTTCATTTATATTATGCTTCCTGAAGATGTGGGTATTAAATCCCACGAAATATATAGAAGCCTTGTAATCTTCGTTTTTCATTTCAATAAGTGAAATAATATATATATATATAAAGATAATGAAATTCGGTAGTTTAGATAGGCTAATTAGAAATATCGATAATTTGATTGCGATGTTGGCCGCTTATTATAATTCAGCCTTTAACCCTAGAACGGTAACGCCTATTTGGCACACATAAATAGTAACGCGTAGTCTCTCAGACTACTTTAGGGAAAAAATTAATACAAATTTATAAAAATTAAATTAAAATTAAATTTATTTACAAATGACATTATTACATCTTAGAGGTCATTTTTCCTGATTTTTGTTGATTTCAGTCTTTATTGGAACACTTTATTACACACAGCATTCCTCGGTGCTCCAAGCAAATATGCTTATAACATTTTGTGCACTGGAATCGAGTAATTCTCCATTTTTTTCGCTGGGTAAACTGCACAAATCTTCCTTGTTCCTGCTTCTTCAATAACATTTTGAGCCTCAGATGTTGATGGGCCAACGACATCTTCAATGTTGCGTTTGAGATTCCTTGATAAATTTGGCAGTTTTTGTCTTCCCTGAATGTGCGGAGTTGTTAGTTCAACACATATTTCTTTAGCAAATGCCCTTCTTGTCATTGGTTTAATTTTTTTATAATGCCTGATGGACATAAATAACAAATTAGTTGATCAAAATGATCAAAAAAACTTTTCATCATGATCAATTTCTTGTTCATCACAATCACTTCGTTCAAGTTCAGATAGTATTTCTCTTATTTCAAAACTAGTGTTCAGTGCATCAGCCATGGTTAGTTGACCATCCACGATAAAAAATTATCACAAAAACTAACACTACATTCGCTTTTTTCATATATTTACTCAGGAACAAAAAAGTAACATAAACGGTAACGCGTAGTCTACCAGACTACTATGGTCTCACTGAAATTAACTAAGTGAATGAAACAAAATGAAACCCTAACCAGCATTGACCTTGGCTGGCAGGGGGAAGGTATTGGTATTGGGGGGTCGGTCACGTCATGCACCTGCCACCTGGACCGGTTTTTATAGCTTGCGTCGTCTGAGAGACTACACGTTACCATTCTAGGGTATTCAGAAATATCTATAATTCGATTGTGATGGTGGCCACTTATTACACTTCAGCCCTATACGGAATACTTATTTAGTATTTTAGATAAATTAAATTCTGTTGGCCAGTTCCGATACTATACTGTAATTTTAAATAACTATAATGAAATTCGGTAGTTTAGATAGACTAATCAGAAATATCAATAATTCGATTGTGATGGTGGCCGCTTATTATACTTCAGCCTTTACATAAATATAATCTAATGCGGATAGTAGTTGTATAGGCTATTCAGAAATATCAATAATTCGATTGTGATGGAGGCCACTTATTATACTTCAGCCCTATCGGAAAAATCATCTAATTTGTTTGTGTATACTCCTGAAGGATTAACAAAAAATATTGTACATTCAATGGCATTACGATAAATTAAGTTGTAAATTGAAAAAATATACCTGTTATAAAATAGTTTGTTTTAGCTTTTTTACCTTCAGATTAAGTAAGTTTTCATTTAAAACATCCTCTTCATTTCATCATTCATATCATTCACATCACTCATGTTATACTCACACACTATCGGTTGGTCGAAGTGTGATTAAATGTACATTTAATGAAGTTAGATATTGTAATAACTTTTTAATAGACATTTTTATCAAAACAGCCCAGATTGTTACAGATTAATCAAAGCTTAAAATGTTCGAATTAAAGACGTGTGTACAGGACAACGTCTGTCGGGTCTGCTAGTATTCTTATAAAATTAGTTTGATTATGTTAAATAGTAATCTCTATACTGAAAAGACCTTAAAGCAATATCAAATTATATTCCATGTACACTTATTGAATAGTAAAGCGCATATTTTTAAGAGTATTTGGCTGTATTAAAACCTAGTTCATTAACATATCATCATTTTATCATTAATTTATTGTAGTGAATTAATCTACTGATGGCGAGAGAAAAGAAGAGACCTGGATTCTGGCCTATCTGAAATTTGCAGGCGCTACTACTAGTATGTTGCCGCGCCTTGTTTCGTAATTCCATTATTGTTTCACTGTTTCATTGCTAGGATAAACAATTCGCAGGGTTGGCTGTGGGGCGAAGCGCCTGAAATTATTGCGCGGCAACACACTAGTACATAGCTGTGCGCCGGCACGGGCCAGGTCTCTTCTTTTCTCTCGCCACCAGTAATTCGGATAGTAGTTATATAGGCTATTCAGAAATATCAATAATTCGATTGTGATGGAGGCCACTTATTATACTTCAGCCCTATCGTAAAATCATCTAATTTGTTTGTGTATACTTTTATTATTTTATTAACCTACCATTTTATTTTTAACAGTCAGCATTATTAAGAAGGAACCCCTGATGGGGTAACTAGCCCTCTGAGCCCTCTATTATTTTCTTTGTTAAGGTCAACCTAGATCTTAGAATTAGTATAATTTCATTATTTCATTGTTATAAGAATTAAAATCCTTACAATTTTGTTTCGTAATGTACGATAGAGAGTTTTCATGATGAGAATATAGATATTAATTTATTTTATATTATAATGCTATTGCCATTTCGGACTATTTTTCTTCTTGTCTTGGAGATAACATATTTTTAAAAAGTATTTAAATATATTCTAAATATTATATTTATTATATAATACCATGTACGACATGGTAACAGTGTCAACTAATTAAAATTAGTAAAGATTTTAACCCTTTATGAGTAGTGGTTTTCAAGATTAGATATATATATATTGTTTATTGAACGTCTTATTTCTTATGAATTCTTTGCTATCGTGTACTTTCTGGAATTTTAAATAATTTCTTATCATATCAAGCTTTTCGAATTTAAAAGAAAACGCCTATGTTTGGCATATGAGTTTTCTTTAAAATTTTGGTTTTAAAAAAAAATATCCTTGCCTTGAAACCTTATAACAATTGAGGTAGGAAGGGCAATTGTTAAGGGAAAAAAAACGCTAAACTTGTAGCTTTGCTTCTTTATTTTATGAAATGGTACCATAAATAATGTTCGTGTTCATGGTGGCTTATTTAGATCCAAATAATTGCTGGGAAGTATTAAAGTATTTTACTTTGCTACTATAGAGAAGAATTATTTCTTGGTGAATATAGAGCATGTTATAAATCTGTTCCCACATCGTATTTGGTGCGTTTTTAAAATACTGCGTGAAAAATCATATGCAATACATGATAGTATTAAGATGAGATGCAACAAAGTGTACATCTAATACCGTATTATATCCATATATATATATTTATGTCATCCATTTCAAAACATATTTGAAAAGTTGGGGATAATATGCGATATAATTTAGACTGCTAAAGTTAAAAAAACTTGTACCCGGATCCATATGCTGCTGTTTGAATTTAAATTTTTGAATAAATACGTTTTCTTTTTGAAAACACCACTAAAAATTTCTGGTAAATTTATTTACCTCGGGATGAACATATAAAACATAAAGAATTGAAATAATTGCAGATTAAGAAACAAAAAATCAAAATTAAAATATTTTGACAAGGGCTCTGATAATCAGTATTCCGATCAAAAATGGAATTAGTTGCTAAAGTGGTTTTGGCCACTGACAGCGAGTCCAGTTTCCGGTTATTGAAAATTTATCATATCCGGCACTTTGGTATGTTATCACAGCAAATTACCCCTCACACAAAATTACTAATATGGAATTCTGGAAGCATACGGAAATTCTGACCAACTCCGATTTACGGTATTTATTGTGAATTTCTGATCGTCTAGAGAGGGTTTAGAAAAATATCATTTCTGATTCGTTTGTGTCTGACTGTGCGCATGACATCTAGTGAATGAACTGAATTTCAGACTTAATATTTTGCATAGACTTAATTTCTGTGTAGAAAACATCGAGTTTTATGTGCAATACCACTCCATATGATTTGGCTGATAATAGAGAACACTTTTACATTAACCTAATGGGTGCAGGATAAACCTAAGTGCCATTTTATTTTAAAATTTATTATCAAGATGTCTTAAGACATATGTTATCTGTAGACTTTATATTTATAATGAAACTTCATTTATAACTAGACAAGAATGAATTCAATCAGCAGATCACTCAGTAATACTACAGTTACTGTTCCCTCTTGTCGTGGGTTGAAACACTTTTTATACGATCGTATTTTAATTCACAGGAACTTGGATAATGAATCTAGGTATGCTGTACAACTACCCTGTAACCAGTTTACCAATAAACATATATGCATATAATACTAGCTAAGAAAAGTTAACTGAATCTTTTGGGAATATAACTATTATTTCCGTACCAATTATTTTTATAAAAACCACTCCTTACACATTATGATTTCTTAACCTTTTAATTATATGTTTAAAGGGTGGTAAAGAACAATTAATTTATAAAACACATTCAATAATGAACGTTTGAAGAGAGATAATATACAGAATAATACGAAAAACATGTACTGATCCGTCGTCCTGTGGCAGACAGAATAGGTCATCAGTAACGATCCCTGTAATATGCCATTCATCAACAGAGTGTCATAGAAACAGGGCCAAAAAAATCATCATTTAATATATAGGTTACATGCATGCTTTATCATATCCAGTAGTATACAGTTCGGTAAATTTAATTAATGTTGTGGCTGATTATTTTACGTATAAATAAAATATTTTTATTAATTACTGTCACAGTTCTTAGTTTTATATCGCCAGAATCATAAACAGAATCGAAACAATGATTGCAAAAATGTACACGAGAGTTAAGCTCCAAAAACAATTTCCTCAGCGTTATGAGTCATTTGGATTGTTTGAATCGTATACTCTAGCATATTCACCTGAATATTTATGATTTAAAATTGTGCTTAAGTAATTTCATCCATAGCTACCGAAAAGTAATGATATTATGTTATTTAAGACAGCTGGCATGATTATGATTCGGTTACGAAGCTTCCCACAGATCAAGTTAAGACATTAATAGAATATGCGATTGGCTCTGAACTGATGAACTAGGGTAGGCCTACATTAAGTTTCAGATCTCTTTAAAAGAGGAATATGTTGCCAATTTGCCAAAATCCTATACAAGATACGTCAAGAAACCATATTCTAAGGATCTTAATCATTTCTACAGTAAAAACTTATTGTTTCTAATATTCAATTCTAATATAAAAATATTTGTTTATCACCCCAGCACGCACTCTTAGTTGTAACCAACGCAAATC
This sequence comes from Homalodisca vitripennis, assembly GCF_021130785.1. Taxonomy (NCBI): domain Eukaryota; kingdom Metazoa; phylum Arthropoda; class Insecta; order Hemiptera; family Cicadellidae; genus Homalodisca; species Homalodisca vitripennis. The sequence continues at coordinate 45,852,606 of NC_060211.1, read as the reverse complement.
AGTCTTAATTAAAATTCTTAGGGTATCTTTTTATTTTGTAATGCAAACTCGGTTATTTCTGCACTAACACAAACTAATGCTTAAATTTAGATATAGTAATATAAACTTTCGTATTATTAACTTGGATTTTTACTTATAAGTACATATTTATTAATAAATCATTACTGACATGTTACTCCCTAAAATATAACGTATTTAAGTAGTTAATACTAAGGAATCATAACAAATTCAGAAGGCAAAGAAGTATAGTTGGTAGAAATAGTTCCAAAAGGGACCTTCCCTTACTAAAGAAATACAGTAGAACCGTTCCATTATTCATAAAGCTTTATTTGCATGTGATATGCCGACGACAATATGACAAATACCGCAGTCTTCGGCAGTTCACTTTCCTGTAACTCATTTTGTAACATAATATAAATACTTACGCTAAATCTTAAGTATGATATGATTGTATTTAAATGTTTACCTAATTTTCATGAGTGACCAAATACTATATTTTCATTGTTTTTAAACTAATAAAATCATATAATTTATTAAACCATACATTTTTATTTTGCCGTTTTCACTTCTACATATACCCTTCTCTAAAAACCAAATAGTCTTATGTTTCACCAGTTAATAGCTGTTACACATGGATTCGTATGCTACTTTAAAAATTTAAATCAGTTGTTTACTTACTTAAAGCACTTATTGTGTAAAATTATGGTGGCCTATGTTGTTGTTCATGCGTAAATAGGCATATATGATGTACATATATTATTATTACAGTTTTCATGGTCTTGACGATCAGAGGTTAAACGGTCTGACGTTTATGTCAGTTTTGCTCGTAAAGGATCACTTATGGTTCGAATGACTTGTTTCCGACAAGAAATACGAGCTTGGCTTGTTACCCCAATCAAGAGAATATAAACACGAGTCTCAAAAACCAGCTTAGAAAAAAAGAAACTTTTTATATATAACCCACTAAGGTCGTCTAAAGATGCTTCCAGTGCCATAGTTGAGAATTTTCTGCTATCCCGATTAAGCAAAAGGTAGCCTATTTCGATCAAAAAGCGTCCTCTTCAGACCATTTGGATTCAATTTATTTACGGTGTAAAATTTACCTGTAGGTTTGCGTTATTGTGCCCGACAAAAGAAATGTATACATATAATGGTCTCAGAAACCTACTTCTTTCAAAAAGTATCTGTTTCCGGCTCTTGGAATTTTATATCCGTCGAAGATATTTCCAGTACCATATTTGAATTTCACTTTTGGTCCAGATTAGGAAAATATATTTATATACATAGAACTAATATAACTACCTTTGTCAAAGTCGTCTACTCCCTGTAAAAGGAAAAACTTTTTCTAAACTCATACAACAATAAAAAGTAATTATTCTAAACAGGTTTGTTTCAAAGAAGTCTTGTTTTATTTCGAAATTTCGCCTGGAAATATCTCGTTGAAGCATTTTATTGTATACCTCTCTGTTGTTCTTTAAGCCACTATGTAAATTCTACAGATAAATTTTAAGGAAGCCAACCAGTTTTTAATACTGTTCTCTGCGGTACACTACAGATCAAGCACTGTAATATTTTATTTAGTCTCTTACACGAAATTAAGCTGAAACATCAAAGAAAGTTTAAGTGTCAGCAGCTGTTAGTGTATGTTAAATTTGGATTGTGAAATATCAATTTTATCATTATTATTTTAGGTTCTGAAGTATACAGAGAAACTTTACAATGTTTCTCTTAATAACCTTTCTTGTTATTCAAAAATTCCTTGAAAAAAATAGTAAAATAGGTCCAGTTTTTTCCAGCAACAATGTTAGCGATTAACTTTTATTTATAAGATATTATCTCTCAATTAGGGTTCCCTTCTGGCCAGTTTATACACACCGGTTAAACTATACTGGGTACAGCATAAAACCAAATAGTCACTTTAATCTGGGCACCCCTATAGATGACCTGGAGCGACATCGATAACCACAGATGTCGAGATATTTAGGTGCAAAGGTAGACTGATAGGCCTAGTCTACTGCGGAAGATTCGAAGACTGGAGTTGGTGGAGCACAATAATTGTTAAAGGCAGTTTTTATCCAGGAAATAAACGTTTGTTAATGCAGCCCCTGTATAATTTGACTAAAGAAGGTGGTACAGAGCTGGCCTCCCTTTCATTCGATGAAACATCGATTATTGTCCAAACTCATTCGTTAGGAATCTCGCCAAAAGGTGGCCTCTGTTCTCAACCTTACCCATCCTGAATATCATGTACAGGAATAATTGTAAATACTTCTGAGGCATGCACAAAGGAATAATGTTTAGAGTTTTATCAGCTGCTTGTCATTAGAGAACAAAAATTCCTTTGGACTTCTGAAGGTTTGAAACAATCTTAGTAAAACGATTTCTTTGAACTACTACTGGTGTTTCAGTTACCTTTCATTGTATTATTTGCAAAGAAGATAAATCATTCACCATTGATGCGCCACGTAGCTTTGATTTTTACCGTTCACGTACTTGCTACCTGATTCTCTCGCACTCAACAAAGTTGGGTTCGGGCGCTCAGTTTGGTGTTCCTAATTTCACAGCTTTGTATGAGTTATATCTTGCGTAACTAATACGATATAACTTATTACCATTACATTGTTTGAGAGAAATTTAATATATCTTCTTTAGACTATTGTTAAAGAATTTATTAAAACTCATATCACCAATAAAACAAGGTGTTAACTGTATATTAAAATAATTTTAAAATATGATTTCATTTTATACTCGTATTATCCTGATGAAAACAGCGGTGATGATTTATTGTTAGTTTATTAAGATGTTACATTTTTTACAGGATTCTGTTTTTATATAAAAGACACTATTTTCATACTCAAATCACAAGTTAAAATAATATATGAGATTAAAACTCACAGAAAAGTTAAGAAAGTATCTCTGCAGTTGTTCATAAATCCTGAGAGAACCTCTAAAAGCGTTGGAGGCCGTTTAAACGAGCTATTCTTCACAGAGGCAGCTCATATTGGCAACCAAACACTCAAACTAGTGCTGAGAACTTTGATACTTTTCTTCCTGATTGTTGCAATAATCACGTAACAGATTTTAAACATCGGATAGTTACCCTTGAGCAGGTTTTATTAGGAGCTATAAAATTAGCTTCATAAACATGGGAAACAACGTATCATTCACTAGACCTCTCTGCCCTACACGACACAGTGACATCCGTTGTCCTGCTTCTGAATATTCAACAGCTTCCCATCGAGCGCTAAAATCGTTGAGTTACAACTTTTAATTACATCAATATTATACTTAACCTAAATTGACTGAATTGAATTCAAATTGTGAATAAGCCATAAGTACTTTTTTGTGCAGCTATAAACTTTGATACCGCTCGGCCAATACATCACTTTGATGAGAATATGCAGTAAAAATAATGAATGTTCTTTATCACTGGTGTTGAGGCGTTAGTACAAACGATTTGAATGGTAAGAAAAAACGATAAATTCGTTTAAGCTCTGATGACAACAAAGCTAAGACTCTAATGAGGACTGACGATAATTTGTCTGTCGCCACTTCGCACTCACTCCATACATTACAAGCTCAGGCGGTACTATCATTAGAATTATTATTTTTACGTCTTACGGCCCAGTCCGTCAAGTATTTAATGAGGTGAATATTGATATGTTTTAAATGTTCAATGTTTATGAATTAAATTTAACATTAATGTTAAACGCACTTGAATTTCTTGATTCTCAATCGTTGAATGAATGGTGTATATTTCGGATATTGCGATTTTAATTTATTTTAAAATTTTAAAATATAAAAACTTAAGTTAAATAAGCTTGCATATATAAAAAGGATAGGTTTGTATTGCCAATATTCATACTTGATTAATTAAAGTGAAATTTTAGTTTTAGTATATAGTACGAATTTAAAATATAATAATTTCAAATTTGTGAATAGAGAATACGATTTTAAATTAAATATTTCATCTTTACTTGTTGCGGTTGCTATGCATATAGAACATACAATAATTACAGGCTCTCTTACTTAGCCACTTCTTTGTCTCAGGCACCCAATTCTGTTTATTTTGATTCTACATAGGCTAAAAATACATATATGGGTCAAGAGATCTCTGGTCACGACCTTCGGTTCCATGCTCCAAATTACCCTGTAAATTCTACAGAAAATCAGCCTACTAGTACGAGGACGTAGAAACTAACGACTTAAAAAACTATCTTCCTGTGGAACAAAGTGGGTGATAATATACGCTTATTTTTCACCGGACCTTACGGGATGCTTAGGAACATATTGAGCATTTTTCTTTCTGCCTTATTTGATTCGTTAACTTCTCAGTTGACCGTTCTTCTACAAATCTTCAACATATTATTTAATTTCATAATTCCCACGGTTAAAGCCTGAGGAGCTTCAGCAAATATTTCCCTCATATGTATGATTTCTGTACATGAATTACTTTCCGGCGTTCTGAGCCATAAAAAGGATTTGCTCAGGGCATGTTCCAATGCGACTGCATCATCACTAATCTGCCTTTGCCTCGGCCGCCGTTATCGTGTTTATTTCGACAGCACTGCCTTTATTTTTATAACAGTTTGTTTGATGTCGTCATTTTATTTGGGTACTGTGCTGTTTTATTTATTTTGTGCTGTGTTTTATTTCATTGATATTTCCTTCTGCTAAGTCAATGAATATCATTTTAATAGTAACACGCAGGCTCGTCGAGAATTGCCTTAAACAAAACAGTTTCTTTACAATTTTGTAATACAACACCTTCGTGGTGGTGTGTCCAAAAACCTCAAATCGTCATTTAATAAAGAGAATGAAATAAAAATTAAAACAAAAATAAAGTACTACAGGACTTATACTTCCAGATAACTTAAGATTTTACGTTTAATTTGAAATCTTATAAAAATATATAATTTTGTAACTTTTAAAAACCAGGCCAGTGTGTAAAAAAAACATCAGTAAAACAGTATTACTTAATTAAATACTAATGCAATATTAAAAATAAAATTTTTGTAGGACTGAATATTAAAAATTAGTAAGCAAAAGTCCAAATTTACGACTGTGTAAAATCTAAAGAGTTGGAAACAGCTGTTTGTACGTTTTTTCATCTTTAGTAAAGTTATTTCGTATATCGTTCATATTTCTAAGTAAATTGAGATCTTGACTAATGAAATAGTTGAAAACTTAAATTATGAAACTGTCGATACCAGAATAACTTCGCCTATAGAGTGTTAATTACTGGATATAACTTGGTGGCAGGGATTGTTGAATATGCAAGTACTCTAGTTCTCAGTTTTCCCTTTGCATTATTGAATTAAATTCGTCCTCTCCTATAAAATCTTATTATTATACTAATATTTTTTTTATTAAAAAGTGAATTTCCTATCATTTTATGTTAAAAATGTATATCACAAGTTTCGAGGCTTTAAATCTGTCCTCTTCGTCATGTGAAAAGAAATAAAAGTTTATAAAAAGCGCCTATGGAATTCCAGGAATAAGAAATAAAAGAAAGAGAGAGAAAAGAAATTAAACATTGTCGAGTACTGCTTGGAGCCTAGACAGGAGAACATTTAACCCCGACTTTGTCACTGATTAGGATGCGTCATTAAGATGAGATTTAAAGAGCAAAAAACATCCGTTTTATTAGCGTAACTGATCAAGAAAATTTTTTCTCAATTTGAGACATTGGTTTTATTGAAATGAACGTATTACAAGGTATTAAATAATAAACGTTAATGAGGTAAATTCATAAACAACTCTGTGTGATGGAATTTAGAAAAATATGGTTTACAGTTGTATACTTGTATACAGTTGCTTAGTGCAACTATGTTTTTAATATTCGTGAATGATTTACTACGCGTTCCCTTCAAGGGAAGAGCCACAGCTTTTGCTGACGACATTGCTCTTCAATATAATAATACACACTGGACTAACATTTTAGAGGAAATGAAATTCGATATTCGGTCATTAAAAGCGTGGTGTGAAAAATAATAACATGATAGTAAACGCCGAAAAAACTAAATTTATAAATTTTGGTCTTAAACGTTTTTCTTTCGACAACAACTTGAAATTTCACGTAAATATTAACTGCTAGAATGACAATAAATATAAATGTCCAGTTATAGAGCAAGTGAATCAAATCAAATACCTTGGCATAATAATCGACGAATCATTATCCTGGAAACCACATACAGACAATCTACAGTCACAATTAAGAAGAAACGTCAGAAAATTTTACTTTTTGAGGAACTTGCTACCTGAGGCTGTAATGCGCACCCTTTACTTTGCACTAATTCACTCCAGATTTATTTATGGGATAGAAATTTGGGGGGGAGCTAGTAATAAAGCTAATACCCACTGGAGATAATACAGAAGCACTTTATTAGAATAATAACATTTAAATGTAAACGTGAGCCGTCCCTTCCTCTGTTCAGACAGTTGAAAATACTACCATTAAATATCTATTTGTATTTAAAGTATTAAAAACGTTTTATATGCGAAGTGGTGATGACAATAATAAACATTTTAAATATTATACGCGAGCTGCTTCAGAAGGTCTTTGCAAAAGACCAAAAGTGTATAAGTCATTCTTTAGAAAGTAATTTGTATTTTTAGGTCCAAAATTGTTTAACCTGCTACCAAACCAAATCAAAATTATTTGTAAAAAACATTTATTTAAAAAAAAAATTAGAATTTGGTTGCTGGAAAAGGATGAAAATTACTGAATTAACAGGCATCATTCAGTGATATATTATAAACTCGATGTAAATTAAAATTGTATTATACAATGATGTAATACTTCATCTTGGGAGTAATTTTAATTTCCATTAAATGTTATGTTGTGGATGAAACATTGAAAATGGTAGCATTAAGTTTAGAATATATAATATTTTATTTCTGTTTCGTAAAATTTGAAAATATGTACTTACAGGTATTAATTTTAACAAGAAATAATCTATAATTCTTAGTTTTAACTTAATATTTTTGTGTAAATACTTTGTGTGTATATAGTAGGCGCTGCAGTGGACCGCCAGTTTAAGTGTCAAATATAGACTGTTGTATGCCAATTTAGTTGTTTGATAAACTGTGCTAGCCATCGCCACCTGTCTAGATGGCTAGAATTCCGAGTTTTTAATTATGATTTATATCTGTATTTATTTTCAAATGGAATAAATATTTCTTATTCTTATATTTCTTATTCTTATATAAAGCTTTGTAATTCTTTACAACTAAAAATCAATCCTGTGTGAAAATATGTCCTTATTGAGTTTCAAAATATATCGCAAGTATATGCGTATTCACATGTAGCCTACTGTAATTTTATTGCATGGGAAAAAGTATAAATATGGGTACATCTATAAATGTCGCTTTCCAGTTAAATTTAATCGAACATCAGTCACCAATGTTACAAAATTGAACTAATTTTATTTGGCAAGTTTATTTTTCTTAAAAAACTACAAAACATTCACTATACTTCATTAGTGATGCGCAAATAAACACTATATTATTTATCGAAGTATTTTACATAGTTTCAATGTAACACATTACCAGTAGAGTATATTATTTACTTTTTGACCTCATAATTTAGTAACTGATTTTAAATATTTCACATGATGAACAGGGTTTATATAGTACTTTGCAAATAGTGATCACAATTAATGGATATTTCAATATTCATGAGGATTTTAGACAAATATTATGAAAATTATCATTAGGTACAAACATTTAAAAATCTAATTAAATGTAATAGATTTTCAATCGAAATATATGTTTAATATTAAGGTTAGTAGTGTATGCAGTTCATTGTATACAGTACATTGTTTGTATATTTTTATTGCACGAATATAACAAACTATGCAGCAATAGTACATTTCATTACTAGTTATGGAAGTGATTTAGGAGAAGGAAATGTAATACTATTTTATAACTTATTTTAGTGAAAAAATCATATGTTTGAACACAGGATTGTCAAAACGAATAATGAAATCGCACTGGTGTGTTTCAATTGTTTATACAGGCAAAGAGACGTTTATATAAGGAAGGAATTGCTTACATAGGAAAAATAGTATTTGAAAGAGGAAATATCAGCCCAGTTACGTACGGAGGAAAAGCTAGAATTTTGCAGATATTGGAAAGTTAAGATAAAGAGTAATAGAAATCAACTAACTACAATCTGTGGTAATTTATATTTGTTTGTTTATATAAATTAAACTTCTATGAGAAATTAATAGGTTAAGTGTTATTTGCAATTGTTTCTTAGAATATTTTATAAAAATACCAATTTTCAGCTGCAGTTTGAATCGTAAAGACTTAATTCGTTATTGAAAGTTTGGCAGACCGTATAAATGAACGACTTCTGCCCTGCTGCTGTCGTCAGCACATATGATACGCAATTTTGGGTCATTAATTATGCAAGCGCTAGCCGCTCCTCGTCACCGAACAAATGCAAAAGAGAAGGCTACAAATCCTTTTCCATCTATTTTTTTTTGTAATTTCCTTACTTATTTTGTAATTTTTCCTAGTTAACTCAGCGTTAGTGAAGCCTATCACTTAAAAGAGTTGACAAATTTAATTTCTGTCTGTGAGTTTGTTTGGCTATCTAAATGATGTCTCAAGATTTAAATGAGCTTTAGAGTTGACATTACATTTTATAAGAAAATTCAGCCAGTACTTAAACCTAGTTAAAAAGGATTTGGTGATTCAATTATGTACTACTACGTGACCGATTTCGAGATTAAATCTTTTGACAGATTTTGCTTTTGAATTGACAGATTTTTTTAAAAAGAATTACCGTTTGAATTTTAATGAAGTTTTTTATGTCTAGTAAATATATTATTCCTATAACTGCATACTGGTTTGTTTTTTACTTCACATTATAACTTTTCAATAATCGCCATTTTGTTTAATACTAAAGAAATTAAGGTTTTTATTATCCAAATATAATAAAGTCTACGTGCCAAATTGGTTCCTTCATGTAATTGGTTCTAGATTTAAAAACTATTTAAAAAAAATACAAATATTTTTCTAGCAGCTAAACGGTACATTTCTTGACGTATGTTTATTTAAAATTTTTTGTTTGAAACCATGAGTACTATCAGCCACTGAAGTTTATAAACACCTTCTTGTGATCACTATATATAGTTTATCGGGTTAGATGTAACTCATAAGCGGTTATACATATATATATATATATATATATATATATATATATATTTAATATATATAACATAATATATATATATATATATATATATATATATATATATATATATATATATTTATGTAATCAATTTAAAAACACATTTGAAAAGTTGGGGTTAATATGCGATATCATTTCGACTGCGAAAGTTAAAAAAGTTGTACCCGGATCCATTTTCTGCTGTTTGAATTTAAATTTTTTAATAAATACGTTTGCTTTTTGAAAAACACCACTAAGAATTTCTGGTAAATTTATTTACCTCGGGATTAAAATATAAAATATAAAGAATTAAAATTATTGCAGATTAAGAAACAAAACAAGCAAAATTAAAGTATTTTGACAAGGGCTCTAATAATCAGTATTCCGATCAAAAATGGAATTAGTTGCTTAAGTAGTTTTGGCCACTGACAGAGAGTCTAGTTTCCGGTTATTGAATATTTATCATATCCGGCACTTTGGTATGTTATCATTGCAAATTACCCCTCAAACAAAATTACTAATATGGAATTCTGGAAGCATAACGAAATTCTGACCAACTCCGATTTATGGTATTTATTGTGAATTTCTGATCGTATAGAGAGGGTTTCGAAAAATATCATTTCTGATTCGTTTGTGTCTGACTGTGCGCATGAAATATAGAGAATGAACTGAATTTCAGACTTAATATTTTGCATAGACTTAATTTCTGTGTAGAAAACATTGAGCTTTATGTGCAATACCACTCCATATGATTCGGCTGATAATAGAGAACACTTTTACATTAACCTAATGGGTGCAGGATAAACCTAAGTGCCATTTTATTTTAAAATGTATTATCAAGATGTCCTGAAGACATTATGTTATCTGTAGACTTTATATTTATAATGAAACTTCATTTATAACTGGACAAGAATGAATTCAATCAGCAGATCACTCAGTAATACTACAGTTACTGTTCCCTCTTGTCGTGGGTTGAAACACTTTTTGTACGATCGTTAATGGAACTTGGATAATGAATCTAGGTATGTTGTACAAGTATCCTGTAACTAGTTTACCGATAAACATCTATGCATATAATACTAGCTAAGAAATGGTAACTGAATCTTTTGAGAATATAACTATTATTTCCATAACAATTATTTTTAAAAAAACCACTCCTTACACATTATGATATCTTAACTTATTAATTATATTTTAAAAGGGTGATAAAGTACAAATAATTTATAAAAAATATTCAAAATCGAACGTTTGATGAGAGATAATATACAGAATAATAAAAAAAACATATACTGATCCGACGACCTGTGGTAGAAATAATAGGTCATCAGTAACGATCACTGTAATATTCCATTCATCAACAGAGTTTCATAGAAACAGGCCAAGCATAGCCGTGTTCTAGAAAAAAAACAGCATTTAATATATAGGTTACATGCATGCTTTATCATAGCCAGTAGTATACAGTTCGGTAAATTTAATTAATGTTGTGGCTGATTATTTTACGTATAAATTAAATATTTTTTATTAATTACTGTCACAGTTCTTAGTTTTATATCGCCAGAATCATAAATAGAAGCGAAACAATGATAGAAAAAAATTACACGAGAGTTAAGCTCCAAAAACAATTTCCTCAGCGTTATGAGTTCATTTTGATTGTTTGAAATCGTATACTGTAGCATATTCACCTGAATATTTATGATTTAAAATTGTGCTTAAGTAATTTCATCCATAGCTACCGAAAAGTAATGATATTATGTTATATATAGACAGCTGGTATAATTATGATTCGGTTACGAGGCTTCCCACAGATCAAGTTAAGTCATTAATAGAATGTGGGATTGGCTCTGAAATTATGAACTAGGGTAGGCCTACATTAAGTTTCAGATCTCTTTAAAAGAGGAATATGTTGCCAATTTGCCAAAATCCTATACAAGATACGTCAAGAAACCATATTCTAAAGGATCTTAATCATTTCTGCAGTAAAAACTTATTGTTTCTAATATTCAATTCTAATATAAAAATATTTGTTTATCAACCCAGCACGCACTCTTAGTTGTAACCAACGCAAATCAGTCTTAATTGAAATTCTTAGGGTATATTTTTATTTTGTAATGCAAACTCGGTTATTTCTGCACTAACCCAAACTAATGCTTAAATTTAGATATAGTAATATAAACCTTCGTATTATTAACTTGGATTTTTATTTATAAGTACATATTTATTAATAAATCATTACTGACATGTTTACTCCCTAAAATATAACGTATTTAAGTAGTTAATACTAAGGACTCATAACTAATTAAGAAGCCAAATAAGTATAGTTGGTATAAATAGTTCCAAAAGGGACCTTCCCTCACTAAAGAAATACAGTAGAACCGTTCCATTATTCATAAAGCTTTATTTGCATGTGATATGCCGACGACAATATGACAAATACCGCAGTCTTCGGCAGTTCACTTTCCTGTAACTCATTTTGTAACATAATATAAATACTTACGCTAAATCTTAAGTATGATGTGATTGTATTTATATGTTTACCTAATTTTCATAAATGACCAAATACTATATTTTCATTGTTTTTAAACTAATACAATCATATAATTTATTAAACCATACATTTTTATTTTGCCGTTTTTCACTTCTACATATACCCTTCTCTAAAAACCAAATAGTCTTATGTTTCACTAGTTAATAGATGTTACACACGGATTCGTATGCTACTTTAAAAATTTAAATCAGTTGTTTACTTACTTAAAGCACTTATTGTGTAAAATGATGGTAGCCTATGTTGTTTTTTCATGCGTAAATATGCATATATGATGTACATATATTATTATTTCAGTTTTCTATGGTCTTGACGATCAGAGGTTAACGGTCTGACGTTTATGTCAGTTTTTCTCGTAAAGGATCACTTGTGGTTCGAATGACAAGAAATACGGGGTTTGGCTTGTTACCCCACCAATCAAGAGAATATAAACACGAGTCTCAAAAACCAGCTTAGAAAAAAAGAAACTTTTTATATATAACCCACTAAGGTCGTCTTAAGATGCTTCCAGTGCCATAGTTGAGAATTTTCTGCTATCCCGATTAAGCAAAAGGTAGCCTATTTCGATCAAAAAGCGTTCTCTTCAGACCATTTTAATTCAATTTATTTACGGTGTAAAATTTACTTGTAGGTTTGCGTTATTGTGTCCGACAAAGGAAATGTATACATATAATGGTCTCAGAAACCTACTTCTCTAACAAAGTATCTGTTTCCGGCACTTGGAATTTTATATACGTCGAAGATATTTCCAGTACCATATTTGAATTTCACTTTTGGTCCAGATTAGGAAAATATATTTATATACATAGAACTAAAATAACTACCTCTGTCAAAGTCGTCTACTCCCTGTAAAAGGAAAAACTCTTTCTAAACTCATACAACAATAAAAAGTAATTCTTCTAAACAGGTTTGTTTCAAAGAAGTCTTGTTTTATTTCGGAATTTCGCCTGGAAATATCTCGTTGAAGCATTTTAGTGTATACCTCTCTGTTTGTTCTTTAAGCTACTGTGTAAATTCTACAGATAAAATTTTAAGGAAGCCAACCAGTTTTTAATACTGTTCTCTGCGGTACACTACAGATCAAGCACTGTAATATTTTATTTGGTCTCTTTCACGAAATTAAGCTGAAACATAGAAGAAATTTTAAGTGTAAAGCAGCTGTTTAGTGTATGTTAAATTAGGATTGTGAAATATCAATTTTTATTATTACTTTAGGTTTTTGAACTATACAGAGGAACTTTACAATGCTTCTCTTAATAACCTTTCTTTAAAACAAAATATTAGTAAAATAGGTCCAGTTGTATCCAGCAACAATGTTACCGATTAACTTTTATTTATAAGATATCTCTCAATTAGGATTCTCTTCTGGGCAGTTTATACACACACCGGTTAAACTATACTGGATACAGCATAAAACCAAATAGTCACTTTAATCTAGGCAACCCCTATAGATGACCTGGAGCGACATCGATAACCACAGATGTCGAGATATTTAGGTGCAAAGGTAGACTGATAGGCCTACTCTACTGCGGAAGATGACTGGAGTTCGTGGAGCACAATAATTGTTAAAGGCAGTTTTTATCCAGGAAATAATCGTTTGTCAATGCAGTCCCTGTATAATTTGACTTGGAGACGGTGGTACAGAGCTGGCCTCCCTTTCATTCGATGAAACATCGATTATTGTCCAAACTCATTCCTCACGAATCTCGCCAAGAGGTGGCCTCTGTTCCCAACCTTACCCATCCTGAATATATCATGTACAGGAATAATTGGTAAATACTTCTGAGGCAAGCACAAAGGAATAATGTTTAGAGTTTTATCAGCTGCTTGTCATTAGAGAACAAAAATTCCTTTGGACTTCTGAAGGTTTGAAACAATCTTAGTAAAACCATCTTCTTTGAACTACTACTGGTTGTTTCAGTTACTTTTCGTGGTATTAATTTGCAAAGAAGATAAAATCATTCACCAGGGATGCGCCACGTAGCTTTGACTTTTACCGTTCACGTACTTGACTACCTGATTCTTTCACTCAACAAAGTTGGGTTCGGGCGCTCAGTTTGTTGTTCCTAATTTCACAGCTTTGTATGAGTTATATCTTGCGTAACTAATACGATAAAATTATTACCATTACATTGTTTGAGAGAAATTTAATATATCTTCTTTAGACTATTGTTAAAGAATTTATTAAAACTCATATCACCAATAAAACAAGGTGTTAACTGTATATTAAAATAATTTTAAAATATGATTTCATTTTTATACTCATATTATCGTTATGAAAACAGCGGTGATGATTTATTGTTAGTTTATTAAGAGGTTACTTTTTTACAGGACTCTGTTTTATATGAAAGACACACTATTTTCATACTCAAATCACAAGTTAAAGTAATATATGAGATTAAAACTCACAGAAAAAGTTAAGAATGTATCTCTGCAGTTTGTTCATAAATCCTGAGATAACCTCTAAAAGCGTTGGAGGCCGTTTAAAACGAGCTATTGTTCACAGTGGCAGCTCATATTGGTAACCAACACTCAAATTAGTGCTAGAACTTTGATAATTTTCTTCCTGATTGTTGCAATAATCACGTAACAGATTTTAAAACATCGGATAGTTTACCCTTAAGCAGGTTTTATTAGGATCTATAAAATTTGCTTCTTAAAACATGGGAAACAACGTATTATTCACTAGACCTCCTCTGCCCTACACGACACAATTACATCCGTTGTCCAGCTTCTAAATATTCAACAGCTTTCTCCCATCGAGCGCTAAAATCGTTGAGTTACAACTTTAAATTACATTATTATTATACTTAACTAAAGTAACTGAATTGAATTCAAATTAAGATACATAAAATTTTTTTGCAGCTAATAACTTTGATAACGCTTCGGGCCAATACATCACTTTGATAAGAATATGCATTAAAAAAAATGAATGTTCTTTATCACTGGTGTTGAGGCGTTAGCACAAGCGATTTGAATGGTAAGAAAAAACTATAAATCCCTTTAAGCTCTGATGACAACAAAGCTAAGACTCTAATGAGGACTGACGATAATTTGTCTGTCGCCACTTCGCACCTCACTCTATACATTACAAAGCTCAGGCCGATACTAACATTAGAATTGTTATTTTGACGTCTTACTGTCCAGTTCGTCAAACATTTAATGAGGTGAATAGAGACATGTTTTAAAATGTTTCAACCTTTATGAACTAAATTTAACATTAATGGTAAACGCAACTTTAATTTGTTGAACACTCAATCTTTGAATGAATAGTGTATTATTTCGGATAATACGATGTTAGTTTATTTAAAAAATTTAAAAATATAAAAAACTTAACTTAAATAATCTTGCACATGTAAAAATGATAGGTTTGTATTGCCTAATATTCGTACTTGATTATATTAATTAAAGTGAAATTTTAGTACTCTTACGCTAGTAGAGAAATTTCTAATTTTCTTATGTGAAATACGAATTTCAAATTTGTCAATGGAGAATACGATTTTAAATTAAATATTTCAAATTTACTTATTGCGGTTGGTATGTATGCATATAGAACATACAATAATTAGAGGCTGTCTCGGACTTAGCCACTACTTTGTCTCAAGCACCCAATTCTGTTTATTTTGATTCTACATAGGCTAAACATACATAGGCATATTTATTGAAAAAGGCTATTTTTAAGGTCATTTAATGTAGATTTTCTTTTGATATTTAAGTACACTGGGTTAACTTTGAAAACCTAACTCATCCGTCTCACGGTATATATTCCCGAGAGACGTATACGGTATTTACCGCATATATGGACCAACAGATCTCTGGTCACGACCTTCGGTTCCATGCTCCAAATTACCCTCTCGAATTCCAACGAAAATCAACCTACTTGTACCATGATGTAGGAAAATTAACGATTTAACAAAAACTATCTTCATCTGGAACAAACTGGGTGATAATAATACGCATATTTTTCAACGGATGATTAGGAACATCATGAGCATTTCTTTTACTGTCTTATTGGATTCGTTAACTTCTCAGTTGACCGTTCTTCTACAAATCTTCAACATTTCATAATTCCCACGGGTTAAGCCTGAGGAGCTAATGGAGTTATTTGCCTCATAATGTATGAAATTACTGTACATGAATTACTTTCCAGCATTCTGAGAAATAAAAAGGATTTTGCTCAGGACATGTTCCAATGCGAATTCATCATCACTAAGTCTGCCTTTGCCCCGGCCGCCGTGATCGTGTTTATTTCTACAACGCTGTCATTATTTTTTATAACAGTTTGTTTGAAGTCGTCATTTTATTATTGAAGTGTGCCCTGCCACGTGTAAATTTGTTTTGTAACTGTGTTTTAACTCATTGATATTTCCTTTCTGGTATGTCAATAAATACTATTTTACTAATAGCAAGCAGTCGCTTTGAGACTTTCCCCTAAACAAACCCATTATTTTTTTACTGTTTTTTTTTTTTAAACACCGGGTGCCTAAAAACCTTTGATCGTCAATTTAATAAAAGGATTAAAATAAAAAAGTAAAACAAATATCAATTCCGTCTATCTACAGAAATTAGACTTCAAGTTAACTTACGATTTAACAATTAATTTAAAAACTTTTAAAAGTATACAATTAAACAATTTTTAAAACCAAGCCAGTGTATAAAATGTCAGTAAAACCACATAATTATTTAATTACTAATGCCATATTAAAAAAATGAAATTTTATTTTAGCACTTAATATTACAATTTTTGAGTAAACGTAAAAATTTTAGGACTGTGTAATATTTATAGAGCTGAATACAACTGTCTGTACGTTTCTTTGTCTTCAGTAAAGTTATTTCGTGTAAATAAATTTTTATCTTTCTAAGTAAATTGAAATCTTGACTAATTGAAATAGATGAAAACTTAAATTATGAAACTGTCGATACCAGAATAACTTCGCCTATAGAGTGTTAATTACTGGATATAACTTGGTGGCAGGGATTGTTGAATATGCCAAGTACTGCCAGTTCTCAGTTTTCCCTATACATTATAGAACTAAATTTGTGCTCCCTTATGCAATTTTAAAATTATTACTAATACAGCTAAATTATTAATTTACACACGAATTTTATATAAGAAGATTAAGAAGGACTAAAATTGCAGTAAGACTGAAATAATGTAAAAAGGACTAAGTTTGGAGTGGAAGTAAACGGTGGATAAGTGAATTGTATACAAATCCGCCATTAAAATGAACTTTTTTCCAATAAAAAATGTATTAATTATTTTTAATTGTATATCAAAGTGATCCGGTAAGTCTGTATATCACTATGCGTCAAGTTAAGGATGATTTATGATGTTGAAATTACTTAAATGTGATTGGAATAATCTGAAGAAAAAACTTCGGATAATGTGTTCAGATAAACCTGTAGTTTTATCTTTGTGTTAAATTCTTTATTGACAGTGAGTTTGTTATTTGTTAGAAACAATATGTATATCAAAACGTATATCACAACCGTTTTTCGATGTGAGAAGACATAAAACATTTTACAATGTGAGGCAATAGAATTTACAGTAAATAAGAAATAGAAATAACAGAAAGGCAAAGAAGGGAGACATACGCGAAAACTACTTCGGAGCCCGGACAGGAGAAAAACTTTAAACCTTGACGTAGTCACTGGATAGGATGCATCATTAAGATGAGAGTTTAAGAGCAAAAACATAATTTTATATCAGCGTAGGCGATCAAGAAAATTTGTTCACAATATAAAAGATTGGTCTTTTTGAGATGAATGAATATTAAACGTTAACGAGGGAAATTCATTGTTTGTATTTTAAAATATAACTGTGTGCTGGAATTTATAAAAAAAATGTGGTTTTCAGTTGTATTTGAAGCATTGTCTTTCATTATTTACTACTGGATATCATTCTAGTATGAAATATATGTTCATATCAAATTTCACAAACTATCAAAAGTATAGGCTTATTCGCTAAATGTACTGTATATTTTGCCGTGCAACAATGTAATCAGTAATCAAATAATTTATTTCTTGAAAACATACAAACAATACATGCATCAAAACTCCATGCGCTCACCTACGCGTGCGGAATATAAATATACATCCAATTAAATTTCACTTTAAGTTAAAATAAATCGAATAGAAGTCACCCATGTTACAGCCAAGAACTATTTTGAACTGGTCATTTTATTATGGTTGAAAACGAAACTACAAAACATTTATTATACTTCTTTAGTGATGCGAAAATAAACACTGCATAAGTTTATGTTTAAAATAATCGAAGTATTTTTACATAGTTTCATTTTAACACATTACCAGTAGAGCATACTATTGACTATACGATCTCATAATTTAGTATCTGATTTTAAAATATTTTACGTGATGAACAGTTTTATTTGCTATTTATCAAATACTGATCACGGTTATTGTATGTTTTCAATATTCATGATGATTTTAGACAATTATTACGAAGCCATTCATTACGTAATAAAACATTTAAAAATCAAATTTTTTATTATATACTAATTACATTTAGAACGAAATATACGTTAATATTGAAGTTATTACCGTCTGCTGTTCATTGTATACAGTATATTATCTGTATAATTATAATCGCACACATAGAACAAACTATGCAATAATAGTAAATTTCATGATTAGTCACGAAAGATATTTATGACAAGGAAACTTAATAAAATTTTGGTAACTCATTTTAGGGCTAAATTCGTGTGTTTGAACACAGGCCTGTCAAAACAAATAATAATAATCACGCTGGTATGTTTCAATTACTTATACAGGCAAAGATACGTTTATGTAGGGGAAGGATTGCTTACATAGGGAAAGTAGTATTTGGGAAAGGAAAAATCAGCCCACTTACGAACGGAGGAAAGCGTAGACGACTCGCAGATATTAGAATGTTATGGATAAAGAGTAATAGAAATTAACTAACCACAGTCTATGGTAATAGGGACGTTTGTTAAGTTATAGGCAGAAATCGTTATATAAGGAATTAATTGTTTAAACATGTTTTTTGCAGTGTAGTTTCTCAGAATATTTCGTATAAAAATACAATTTTCAGACGTAATTTCTATCGTAACGACTTAATCACTATTGACAGTTTGAAAGATCGTATAAAAGAACGATGTTTGCCCTGCTACTGTCGTCACCACATATGATACGCAATTTAGGGTCATGAATCATGCAAGCGCTAGCCGCTCCTCGTCACGGAACAAATTGCAAGAGTGTACAGGTCCTTTTTAAGCTAAGAGATTTTGTTTTATTTCCTTATTTATTTTTTTTTGTGATTGTTGCTTGTTAGCTTAACGTTAGTGAAGCCTATCACTTGAGAGACTGGTTAAATCTCATTTATGCCTTTGTGTATGTTTGTTTAGCTGTCTACAGGAGCTGTCTCAAGATTAAAATGAGCTTTAGACTTGACATTGTGCATGAAAATTTAACGAATTTGACACATTATTGTGGCGTACTCAGACCTTTTAAAAAAGCACTTAGGTGATTCAATTATGTACTCCTACGTGACCGATTTCGAGATTAGATCATTTGACAGATTTCGTTTGTGCATTGACATTTTTTTCTTTCAAACAAGTACCGTTGGAATTTTAAATGATTTTTTTTCAAATTGTCGGTGTCGAGTAAACATTTTATACCTATACAGTTAATACAGGGTTGTTTTTTTTTTATTTCCAAGTTACAAGTTTTCAATAGGCACCACTTTTTTTTTATTGAAGAAAATAAGCCTTTTATTTTCCAAATATATATTACAATCTATGTGCCAAATTTAGTTTCTTCATATAACTAGTTAATAACCATTTATGAAAAATATAAAGTTTTCTAGCGGCTATACGATACACTTCTAGACATATGTCTATTTAACTTTTCTTATTACTAGTTCTATCAGCTACGGAAGCTTGTAATACCTTCTTGTTAATACCCCATATACTTTATCCAATTGCCGTCGCTCATTAGTGGTTATAGACAAAAGCCAACGAAACGTTCGTAGACGTAATACTAGTCATCAGATGTGCTCCCAACTGAAATAGCCATTTTAATAGTTCTTATTAAATTAGTTTGATGTTGTGAATACGTAATCTCTATAGCCAAAAACAAAAAATTACCTAAAAGCACCACTACATTACATTTCACGTACACTTATGGAATATTTAAAGCGCACTTCGCTGTATTAAACCCTAGTTCTTGAACATGTCATCATTATACAATTAGTTTAGGATATCATTTTATTTGTAACAGTCTTAATTATTACAATGAAACCCCTAAATTGGCCAATTACTAGCCTTAGGGGCCCCTGATTTTCCTTTTAAGGTGGATCTTAGAATAAGTATAATTTCACTATATCATTTTTAAGAATTAAAATGGGTGGGGGGGGGGGGGGGTGGGGGGGGGGGGGGGTGGGGGGGGGGGGGGGTGGGGGGGGGGGGGGGTGGGGGGGGGGGGGGGTGGGGGGGGGGGGGGGAAAACGATATTGTAGGAATACACTCACTGATTTAATAATGTTAGTGTACCACAGAAACGATTAGGGTAAAGAAGCCCTGTTTGCTTTGGGTTTAAGGAAATTTACTGTCGATATAACTGTTGAATATCTCATTCAAGACTAATTGTTATTTTAAACTGAAATTGTTCTAAAAACAATTACAATCGTTCGTTTCGAGATCTACAGTCTGAACTATGCTTAATGTGGGTAACTAAACTGAAATAACTACAAACTAAGAAAAGCGAACAAAACAACACATTGTGAACACTACACAAACTAAAACCAAACTAATAATAGCAAATAACCTTTCCTCCCTATAAATAATTAAAAATAACTAAGTAGTCACTATAGCGATCTATGCGGGGGAAATTAAATAGCGGAAAATTTAATTTCGAAAATTGGCTCCTTATATTATCGTAAATGAACTTCAAAAGGGCAAATTGTGATTTTGTGTGGGGTTTTTTTTTAAATTCTCCCAAACTTTCCAAAATTTTTATTTAGAGTTTCGTCTTAAGTCAAACGAATCATGTGCAGTTTTCACGTTTTTATTAATCTCTTCCTCGTGCTTTTCATTCTATTTTTATGGAAATGTTTTTTCTATCTTGTACTTTTAAACTTTCAATTACCTTTTACCTTCCACACTAGCTTTTTGGGAGGCTTAGTAAAATTTTTATCTTTGTTTCAACCCGAATACATATTCTGTTATTTTTAAATGACGCAAAGGCGTGCCGCTACAATGCTCTACTTTCTACTTACTCTTTTTAATTTTCTCCGATAGTCTTGGCTCATCATGTATTAGGTAAAATTAACATCTAAGTTTTACAGTATACATTGAATCGAAACATTCCCGAAACATTGACATTCTCAAAAGATATCAGTCTCACGGGCGGAAGCCTACAAAAAACGAAAATTGTACGAAAAGTTATCTAAACAGGCGAGTTAAAGAAGGCGGACAAATCTATATCCAGGCTGCTGCTTAACCATTTTACTACTAATACGACCATCAGTGATTTTATTAATCTGGCGCCTTTATTACAGATTACAAGCTGTCTTGATAAATTGATGCTGAATTCTTTCCCAATTTAGTTTTTGGGATGGGAAAGATCTGTGTCGATTAAATACTTTGTTACTTACTAAAATACTTAAAGTTCTAAAATGAATTATGTAGCGGTATAACAGTTATTTCTAGAGATTTCATTAAGGTCCTGAAACATAACAAATTACTATGTTTGGAATTTGAAGATATTTCTCATTGTAAACTATAACACGTAAAAAGTTGATATCTTATAAGATTCAAGTATTTTCTGCTCAAACTATTACGGTAATTAGGTAGTATGACTCCTTTAAAGTGTGTAGTTACGATACACTATCTTAGATACAATTTCATGTGTCTGATGATAGACACGTATTGATGATAATATTTTTTTCTCTCTTAGAACAAGAAGCCAAGAAAATTACACCTAACCCCATAAGGACCTTTGACCTGCTTCCGGACTGACAGGATATTTTAGATGGTAAGGTTGAGATGATGAGATAAACCTGTTGAGATTCATGAGGAAAATTTTTATGGCACTAATCTCATGTCATGCCCCCAAGGAAGAAGGAGTAGCCCGCTTTAAACCAGCCTCTGCAGGTAAAAGGAGGTATGGGGTGGCACACCCTTATATCTAGGCTGGCACGAACCTTTGACTGTTAGGGAAAAAACCCCACCAGCTCTAAAAGCTGTAGACTTGACCTATCTAAATACCCTTGCGCCCCAGAATCTCGACATTTGGAGTTAGTATTTTGCAGCTTCTGGACATCCATAAGTTTGCCCAGATTAAAGTTGCACATCAGTTTTTGCTGTACTCAATGTGGGTTCAAGTCGAAGTAATAAACTCGCCAGAAGTGAGCCCTCCTGGAGATATTGATAATTCTTACTTGGTGGTAAATTTTTTTAACTTTCTGCCCTATACGTTGATTGTCATTTGGTGTCAAACCTTTCCTGACTCACTGGTTTACTTGGTCTGAAGCCTTGAATACTTTTTTAAAGATCCTGTGTCTTTAGATTTTAAATACCAAAAAGTTTTGTTACGTTTACTGACGACTACATATTACCTTTGACATTTAAGAATTATTACATTTTCTGCATAAGCCTATAAACTTGTTTACTGCGTTTATATGTAAAGCAGTTATTTCCTTTATAAAATATTCAAATAAAAGTATATTTATTTATTTCTTTTCTCAGTTTACTTCTTTAAACCTCTCACAAGGTGTCTATACCTGTAAAACGTCTACCAAGCTGTTTAAGCTGTTTTTGTTTGGGTATAGTAAGAAAAGTCGTTAAACATTTGCAAGAAACAAATATACAAGCACATTTGTCATAAACTTTACAGAACATTTGCGTAGTATAAATTTTGCTTCAATACAATAAACAATGTCTTGAATAAATTGTACAGTTATAAAATAACATAGGTTTTAATTATACTGTTATATTTAACACTGTATTAGAATGAATAATTCCCCTGGTATTAGGTTTATTAAACTTATATTTATGGTATGAGTCCATCGTAAAATAAATCTGAAACATTAAAACATCAAAAAGCAACAAAAAACATGACGGGCTTTATAAGTAATTGAAGTACTGCTATTGGCGAAACAACCTGATTTTGAAGTGTGTAGCAGGAAGTAGTAAGTTCTCTAGTGATGGCTTTTGTTTCTCTCTGAAACTCTGATAACTAAATTAGCTCTCACTTCGTTGATAACTTTTAGACAAGCTCGGTATTGTTCCCTTTAAGTACTAAGCACAAACTAATGTGCTTTTGGTTTCGTTGTCAAATTACCTTGTTTGTTTCTAATTCAAGTTTCCACTCTTGTTATCGCAGTTTACTTACTTATAATTACAAAATAATGAATGTCAGTTTTACTCACTCAAGATGTGTTTTCTGGACGTCGAAGTCCTTGAAGGTGATCTCTATGATCTCGTCCCTACTAGCCACGAAGGTGTACAGTAAACAGTTGATGGAAGGAGGATAGTTCTTCGGATAGTCTGGACTGCTGAAGGTGCCGTACTCTTTTACCGTACGTAGCAGAGTACAGTAGGCATTCACAACCTGTAAATCAAACAAAAATATCAGCTATGATTTTACCTTCACTAACATTTAAATTTCAATGAAGACTGGTGGTTCTTGTGATATTCTAAATTCTGATGTCATATTTCTTTACACAAACGAATGAAGCATAGAAAAAAAAAAAAAAAAAAAAAAAAAAAAAAAAAAAAAAAAAAAAAAAAAAAAAAAAAAAAAAAAAAAAAAAAGCGTAAAGGAAATAATATGGCATACATATGAATTTAAGGTAATTAAATGATGAAATTTATATTGTAGTAGTAGCGTGGAAAGTGCACCTTATAATGAAATAATATATTAATATGTTACAGCTGTAAAATTTATTTAATATGCTGAGCAAACCTAATAGGCTTTACATTTTTTTATAGTTCCTTAAGAACATCCTACATAACTGAATGGTTCTCATTTCGATCATTAATTTTATTTATTTTTAACAGTTCAAAAACTTATCTTTGATATTGGTGTACGTCCAAATTATTTGTAATTTTATAAAAAAGTTTATTATTAGATTTTAGGAATATTTTTAGAAGTTATTATGTTTAAACTCGAAATGATTTGTATTACAATAAATTAATAGGTTCAATTCATTCCAAAAAGGATTTCACCCTGGAATTTTAATTTGTGTATGTTTTGGTTTATGCTTTGAATTGTGTTTGATAAACGTAACTAGTATTTGTAACAGCGATTTTAAGGAACATTTCTGGATAACGCCATTTTCTTTATTAAATAACAGAGAGCGATATTATTTAGATTTATGAAAATCCATAACATCTGTTCTTCCACACAATCTCTTTGTTTGCATTTTATACTAATTTAATTTTGTACATAATCATACACTTTTAAAATTGTATTATTTCTTGCATGGATGAATAAAAAATGAGACTCCTAGATCGTATTATATCGGGCGAAACATTTAAGGGATAAAATAACAGCTTTTAGGCATCTGAGTTATTTTCTACACCAATAACCTTTCAAAATGTAGATTCATAAGAAAATTTACTTCTCCAATTCCTTCGGATGGAGTTGTGTTTCTATTCTTGCTTAGCATTTTTTTAATCACGTGCTCAATGAATGAAAGATCATATTATCTTTCGCAAAGAAAAAAGTCGTTAGTGATACTATAAATTTATTTCAATAACTATATCTTCATTATTCATGTCTTACATTGCGCTGTAATACTATTATGATTAGTAATTTTATTCACATTACGTAGTATAAAATGTAATTTTCATTATTTTACGTGTAAATATCATTCCGTATCATAAGGCCTGAAAATTATTGTTAGTGACCAAAAATTTATCTACGAACTAAGATAGTTGAAGGAAGCATACAAAGTTAAACTTCTTACATATAATATTTTGCAGCGTTTTCATGATATGAACATTGCATTTTGAAAACGTTGAATATAAATAGTTATAATGAATAATAGTTTTAAAATTAGAATTATAAGTGTCAACTGTTTTTAGACAAGATGAAAAAAGAAAGATTACTTTTTGAATACGTGACGTCTTTGGTGGATTTATATTCTGAAATCATTTACCGTATTCAAAAGAAAGCATTTCTTCTCATCTAAATCTAAATCCAGGCGCTGATCTCTCCCAAGAGAATAAAAGGAAGCGGTTCTCGCCAGAACTGTTTACAGGAAATTGCCTTCCGCTTGGAATAGAGATTCGCTTTCGACAAATACTACTCTCTTACGTACCATCGTATATTACATTATCCACCTCACCACTTTCGACTTAGATAAATACCTGATTACAGAATTATATACCACATAATCCTAAAAATAAGAAATATTTTTAATAGATAATAGTTTGTATTACAATAATACGTCGGGAACTGCCAGGGCCAACACGATTTTAATTCTAGAACGAATGTTAGAGCCTTAAACATAATATGCAGGTGTTCCTATTTTTTTATAATCATGTTTATAAACAGCCAAAATATTTACGACGAAAAATAAATACCATTAAACTTAAAATGTTAAACTAAACGAAATAAAGTAGTAGAAGAGTGATATAAGGACTGGTTTACTGGGTTCAATATGTTATGGATGTGTGTTTAAAATTATGGGGATTAATATTCGCTGGTATTGCTGGTTAATGTTTTTTATAGTATCCCACACTAAAGATTATTACCATTACTTCGATAATTTACTAAATATTAAAGCCAATTTAAAAAACTTTGATTTCATCATGGCTCGAGAATTTTAAAGCAGATTTTACTCTGTTTAACGCCAGTAATAACGTGTATGGATGCCAAAGATGTTTGCATTATTCAATGGGTCTGAACAAAACAAATTCCACAGACTTAATATTTTCAAGGATTTGGATATAAAATTGGTAGCCATTTCATTGTGTTGCTGCTATTTTACTGTATGCGTCTTCAACTGCTTGCAGGTTCCCTTTTTAAAACTAATGACATATTAAAAAGTTTATTATGAACAAAGATTTTTCAGAGGTAATTAAAAGAAAAATACTTTAAAATTTCAAAGTTGTTTCTAGTTCCTTTTTGAAATATTTTTGTTTGTTTTATTTTATTTAAGACTTCCTGCATAGTTTTAGACAGACTTTCTATTGAAAATAAACAACCAACATTTTATTAATATAACTGTTTGAATCTTTTGAACTTCTAAAACCTATTTACTTTTATTATGTTAATGTAGTAAAATGGAAAAAAACACGCAGCAGCTATCTTAAGTGTTTTATTAAATTGACCTAATTAAGTAATTTTTCAAAGTATATCCAAGTACATATCCTACCTGGTTTGGATTTAATTAGTCAGAAATTAGGATAGCTGACACATTCATAAATCTGAGTCGTATTTAATTATCAGTGTGTTCCAATGGGATTAATATTAGCTTCTGGAGGTTAATTATGGACCATGCTATGATTTCTAAATATACGTAACTCTTCTGCAAAACCAGATTTGAGCGTAATTGAGTGGTATGAAACCAACCTTAAAACATGAATAAGGATTAGGATATAACCTTTTGATTTCAAAATCTTTACCACATGTGGAGTTTAGCGATTTAACGTAACTATGAATAGTCAATTAAATTCTAACTGTAAATATAATGCAATAATAGTAAGATTATATGGTATTCAACGTCAATGGCGAAGTTTCGCTGCGTGGTGTTGGTAGCATTTGGTAGAATTCTTGAGGCAACAAGCTCATCCCTTGTAGAGATAAGCTTGTAAGGATTATAAGGTTCAAGCAGGGTGTAAGGACTAAAGACTATTATAACTTTCAAAGCCAATAATACAAACTTCTCACTGAGTTCGACTTGTTCACAAACTAAAGCTTGCTCACTCCCGGATATATGGTAGATTTTAGTAACATTATGAATTATGATTTGCCTTAATAATTATTAAGGCAGATAGGAGTTTGTAACTTTTGAATCATTATTTTATAAACTAGAGGTACGTTTCTTTTTTGAAACTATCAGTAGAAAATTAATGTTTTCATTATATTAAATTATATACTTTTGATAACTTCACAGATTCGCATTTTTAACATATTACAAGTATAATCTTAGTACTATTTATTTAATGAGGTTTCGTTAAATGTTGCACAATGATGTTCTCTATTAACAAAATAATCATTAAATAACCTAAACCTCATTAAGGGGGGTTAATCATTAAGGTTGATAACCTTAGGTTTAATAACCTTTAAAATTTTTCTTAAAATCTTCCTTTAGTTAAAAACAATTATTTTAAAACTTAAGCATAAAGTAATAGTTATAAAGGTTCTTAATACGAAAACAGTGAATTAGTCAAAAAAAAAAAAAATACATATATGAGACATGCAGAAATCCAAACAATGTATATTTTAGGTCAGATATACGTTTTATATAAGGCTGTCAAAGACAGGATTTCAACCTGTACTATCTCTAACTTAGATCCAAAAGCCGACTTCTTTAACTGCTCAGCAATTGGCTCTCCTAATATACACTCATTCATATTTTTACGTAGATCTGAGCCTCGAATCTGGAAATTTGAATATTTGTGTAAACCAGCAGTTTAGTAATCGTTGCTTAAAAGTTTGTTAACTGAAGTATTGAAGAAGTTGAGGTAATAAATGTGTTATGGAGATTAACAACTTACTACTCTACAGTAGGCGACCTATGATAATTAGGTCCTGAGGTAAATATTTTGGTCATTATCCCTTCAGTGAAGGCAACAATTCCTCAAAGGGAATGCCTAACTGAACTGACTTTGGCACTTTCATTAAGGGATTCTCCTATGAAACTTCCTCTTTCTTCAAATAAATGTATTACAATAGTCTCATTATACTTTATGCCTGCAAACCTTATTGAATGAGTGCTCTCATTGTATCAAAAAATAATTTAATGCACCATAAGGGGCAACCCACTCTATTTATTGAATTTAAAGGAATTACCACCATCACCAGACATAGTAGCTGACATACAATATTGCTAGTCCAATATCAAAGTAATGATATGTATTTAAATAGTATTTTAAGTAAATTTTACAATGATCTTCCTTTTGAAATAGCCCTCATCGCAAAATTTATAGGAGTTTTTTTTTTATTTTCTCCGGATTTTTATCTACATCTTTACATAGAAATTTACATGTTTATAATAATTTTTGCCTCAGAATATTACATGATTAAAAATATTTTTAATGTATGACAGTGTTGTGGTTTTGGTTATAACATGGCAACATTAGGAGCTATTGCGCAAATCTAACTAATGATTTACATTTAGAGATGTTGGCCTCATGTGAAATCTACCGTTCTTTCAGACTGAGACGGATATTTTTTCCTCAATTCATTGGATTTATAAACCAACTAGTAATCGAAACAGAGTATTTATTTTTGTTAAAACATTTGAAATAATATAAAATTCGTGCTTGAAAGGTTTGATTTATTTACAGACTAAATATATCACACCACCTCCATTGAATTGCCTCTATTGAGTCCTAGCAAGTCTATCATCATAATAATAACAAAATACATTATACCAAAATTGTTATTTTTGTTAAAGCACACTGACGAGTTTTTCACGGAAAATATATCAAACACTAAATGTGACTTTTTATCTAACTAATTAATCTAGTTTAAGATTTAATTTATATTAAGAACTCACCAATGCTTTTAAATGTTTTGAGTTCATCATTTGTCTAAAATATTATCTTATACATTTTAATGTGCGTAAAGATATTTATATTAGGTCCACAATGTATGTAGTAATGTATATAATTGTTTATTATATTCTTTAAAGCGAACTCACTAAATTTTCTTAACGTTACCAAGCCATCAAACACGGAAATGCCTGAATAGGATATTTGCTAACGTAGTATTGCAGCCGTAGTAAATCCCCAAATCCGATTGCAACGCTCTAATTTATAAATGATGTACTACCCTTCCCACAGTACCTCACACGTGTTGAATTATTTACTCATAACTGCAGTGCGCACTTCCAATTTCCAGGCTCACATGTATTCAAATTACTTTTTGAAGCGTTAACCATGTTACTTTAATTAACGTAAACATCTACGTGGCACTGTAGTATTAAATAACAATTCGCTCCATTGTCACTAACGTACAGTTAATGAATTACAATAGTATTGAACAGGATTCATCGTTAAAATTCTCTTCGTAAATTCCATGTATTTCTTTGGCATAAAATGCAATTTTTCGTTACCTTCACTAAAGAGTTATTATGGAATCAAATACTTATTTGTGTCCTTTTTTCTGACTATTATATTAATAGTGCTTGTAGTATTCATTGAGAACTCTTTTAGTTATACTTGTGTAGCGATGTATTTGACTACAATAATTCTTATCGTACATTACCATTGAAAATGATACTACATATCATCTTGTTATTTGTGAAAGTGTCACTAACACAAAAAATATTAAAAGCTAATAAGGCAGATCAAATGGAAACACCTAATATACATATTTAAGTAATCAGAAAACACTCATATAACTTATTAATACATTCGTAAGAACTAAATCTGCAAAATAAACTAGCGCTATAACTTTCACTTTTGTATAATATTCGTAGTTAGCTTATACATAGCTATCTTAGTTAACAAGTCTTAGTTAACAAGCAAGTTTGACAGCCTGCGTTGTATCTTCATTGTGTGTTCTTACTTTGTAATTTGGTGAATATAAAACATAGGTTTTTTTTGAACCACCTTTACAAGTGATATATATTTAAGATTATTCTTCAAACTGGTAATGTTAAGTACATTTGTGTACATTAATAAGTTTTCAACATGTATATAATTTATATAATTCCTTTCTTTAAGTTTGTAATGCAAGAGAGGGTAATCTTAAAGTTATTTTAGTGTCGGGGAATCTAACCTCTGGGAGCAATTTTATATTGTTTCTTATACCAAAATGATATCCAAGATACACCTTCTAAGTGTTATTTATTTTGTTAAAACAGTTTAAAAATTGCGACAGGAGACACTATAACCTCGTTTTAGTACTTTTTATGTACCAAAGGTTATTGTATAGTCGTACATAAACCAATAACACAGAATATCAAAAGACAACACGTACGAAATACTTATCGCACCGATGAAAAATCAACTTCCCCCTTATTCCTTCAACTGTTGACCCCAAAATTAATATATTTCCCTGTTGCACCAAGAGAAACCTCTACACCAAATCTTAGGTTCCTAGGACCTTTCTATTAACAGTTATCGTTTGGACACAATTGGAATGTCATTAGTCATTTATGAACAATAGGGTTCACAATATCAATAGGGTTCACCCTTGAATCAAAAGAAATTAATATAGCAAGGTTGAATTTTCTAACATTTTTCATGATACATTTTTACATACACATATGGACGACAATACAATTTTTAAAGGCTCTTTAGAGTCTATAATGAGCCCAATTTTCAAATGATACGCACATTTAAGTTATCTTGGAAAACTATAAAATGTATTGAAAAAGTTTAGCGTAATAACAAGATCAATAAATCAATGTAGTTAAGTTAATTTTATAAGTTGCGTCGTTCACTTTCTGTGCTAAAAATAATAGTTTTTGTCTACATTAACAAACGATCACAGCTCTTTTACTGGTGCTTGTAATAGAAAATCTTTTACATGTCATATGCATGAAATCTCTTCTACTTTTTAAATATTATGGTAAGAAACGTTTTAGGATCATCAAGCATGATGTGAGGTTCGAGTCATTTGTTTTTCTTATTCAATTGCAACAATTATTTTTTTATTATTCAAGAAACATTTATTTGTCTAATGATATAAAAAATGCACTTTTCACGTAGTTTATGTTTCAAAATCCATAACGGCGTTTTTATGATTGTTTGAAGGTAATTTTTATTAAATTATTCGGACGGTTGGTAAGTCCACGGAAAGAACGGGGTAGGTCACACTTTATAAAATTTTCAGGAGAAGTAACACAAACTTTCAAAACTAAAAGTGAAAGGTTTCAATACCCAAAGATAGATGGAAAGTATATTTTTCTATTTAAAAAACATTTGTACTTAATAAAAAAATATATTTAACTTTATATTTTAACTTGGAGTTTGAAGTGCATTAAATGTATCAGATTAACACTTTTCATACGGAAAGAACGTGGTGAGTACCGGTTTGCACAGAAAGAAGAACGTAAGTATGGTTTTGCAATGAAAGAACGGGGTTTGTCCATTATAGGTTTTGTTACAAAAAACTAGCCAAAAAGCAGCTTTATTGATACTTCAGTGGGTTTAGTAATTTTTTATTACGTAATTTATTGTGATCGTTTGTGACACGTTTTTTGACGGCATCTTTTGCTTTCTTCTTGTCTTCAAATGGCAAGTTAGAAAAATATGCCCTTGCATCTGGACCACACAATTCTTTCAATACTTGCATATCTTTATATTTCTCTGTTGATATGGAGACTCGATCTGCAAATAAATTTAAATCGGAAGATATAAATTTTAATTGCCCTAAAAAGTCTTGTGGAAATATAACTTACCATATGCTGGATGAGGCCAAAAGAATTCGTTTTTACCCTGGGCGAATTATTGGCGAAATGAACAATCGCAGACATCATTTTTGTCATCTTGTCTAGGCATCCTACGGACAATTAGATTGACAGAAATCAAACTCGTTAGATAATAAGACTGCTCGTCCCCAACATCTTTAATGATTTAATTAGTATATTTATTTCATCAGGGTTAATGCTTTTAAAACATTGAGCATTTGCAATCATTGCCTAGTACAAAGGACATTGCCTGATTTGTTTGCTTACACTACTCATTCTGCCATTAGCTTTCCTCTTCTTTGATGACTTCTTGGTTGATGCCTTTTCGTTTTTATCCGACGAACTACTCATGACTAAATACACACCCAACCACTGCACAATGCACACACAATTCACAAATATTTTATCTTCACCAAACACTAATAATACAAGGACATAAAGGCCACTGACATAACCTCTCCTAACTAGCTGAAGTTTGCGTCACTACTGACAGACAATGAAGCTGACTAAGCTCACGATGCGTAAGAATGGACTAGCCCCGTTTTTTCCAAGTAGCTGCGTACTAGTCTCGTTCTTTCCGTGCATGGCAAAATTTATAACCTCTATATCTCTGGGACTAGCCCCGTTCTTTTCAAGTAAATTTAATAAGCGTGTAGTATTTTCACGTGGCTACCGGAATGCAGCATAATCTAATTTTTCTAAAAAATGGACTTACCCCGTTCTTTCTATGGACTCTTCAACTGATAAATTATTAATTGATTATTGATTATTATTGATTGATAAATACCTGTGAATTTCAGTCTATACAAGACTGATAATTATATGTTTGTGACTGCATAGCATGATAGGATGTTAGTTTCAAACTGTGATACATTTTATAGTCCTAAAAAAATACATAAATGTCCTAAACACAATTTTAACACAACTTTTTTATTATTTAAACTAATTAATAAGTAAATGAATTGTTTAAGATCAGTAATTAAAATTCAAACGTAAAGAATATAAAATGACTAAAAATATATAACCAAACATATTACATTCTCTTTAAACTTGTTTTACATTGGTTGTAGTTGTTTATTATATTGTGACAGAAAGGAGAACGAAAGTGATATTCAATTACTGAAAGTTCTGAAACTTGCACAAATGGGTATTTTTATTATTGGCTGAACGCGTTTACAGCAGGATGTTAACAAACATTCATCAACCAGAACGACACGTAGTTACCGATTCAGGACGTTTATGATGTCCACTGCGCTCTTACTTCTACGTTAAACAAAATTACAGATTACGAATTTCTATTTGCAGGAGCCTTTAAACGTGTATCGGTAGAAAAGCTTGAAAACTCCCGAGTTTTAATCTGATTTGATATGGATTGTTTGACAGATGGTGAATTCTGTACATTTATAAATTTTACGCTAGATTTAATTAACATGTTGACCTATATATTGTTCCTAAACCAGTGTAAGACCTCAAGTAAAATTTAAAATAGACTGCTTTTTAATGAGAAAGATAAAAGGTAGGGTTTATATTTTTTTATGGAAAGTGGTTGAACAGATAGCCCATTGGATTTCTACATTGGTAACAATTATTTTGCTTAATATTTCCAAATAAAATAAAGGGTTTTATACTTCACTTTTTTCTGTTCTACTGATCCGATAAATCTGATTAGGCCAGGTGCCTAATTTCTCAGATACCAGTGCTAGAACGCTGGTGATTAATGAATAAAAGCCGAATAATGTTAAATATTACACAGCAATTGTTATTCTTGATATACACTTTTGCTTCTTTGTATTTGAGAATTTTCAACTTACAGAATAAAAGTAATTATTACGATTAAAAGGCAATGATTTATATTATAAAAGATTAAATGAATTATCCTAATCCATTGGTCTTAGAAGTCTTTTTTCTGATATTTAAAACAATCCGTACCAAATGGAAATAAACAAATCGACATTTAATGATTGAATCATAAAATATTGACGCTAACTTCATTTTCAATAAACAACCTTGATTCAGTGGAGTAAACAAAATGTAAAGAATGTAAATAACTCGTTTTAGGTTGTCACTGAACACTATGAAATTAATAAATTTATTGTAATTAAAATGGTGTTTGTAATCTAAAATTTTAAAAACTTATAATAAATTCATAATTTCCAGTAAAGCAGATTCCACTGTAAAATTTAAATTGTGAGAAGAAAAAAAATTATCTTATAAATAGTAATAAGATAAGGAGTACAAAACTATCCTGGCGAAACTATTCACAAACAATAAGGGGTGAGACCATTAGAGGTAATAAACGCATCAACAGACAGGGAAGGACGACACAATAAATGATGTGTTTATAATGAACAGTGAGGTGATTAGAGTTGATTTATCTGTTTCAGAGAGGAGATGGAAGTCTCCTGGTAATTTCAGTGAGGTCGGTCCGACCTTAATGATGACGTTTTTAGCGGTTTGTACAGATCTCCAAACAGGACCAATATTTATTTAAAATATTCTGAGAAAATCTATTATCTTATTGGAATTGTAAATATTATATATTAACTTTGTTTATTGACAAATCACCTCATTAAAAATTAAAAATGCTGTTGTTTGTATAGACTGATTTGTGTGAAACTCTGGTATGTGTTACAAACAATGTATGAAGATTTACTGTCCCTTTGAAATTGAATAAAATTGGAGCAAATAAATGGAATAAATAATAATGTGGTACATTTTGATAATTTATATAATTTGTATGTTGTGTCAAAGCTTCAACAAGGTTAGTCATGTAATATGCCCTTAATATTAATTTTAAAGAACACTCTCGAAAAAAAATGTGATCAATGATGTAGGTTTTTCTCTGCCATAGTCGTATATGTTATATGTGGTGAACATCTTTGTAAGGAAATAAAGTTATTTCCTCAAGTAAATTGTATATAAAGTATTTTGCACAAAGTGAAAATCTGTTCCTACTTATTCCACGAGTAAATGATAAAAGAATTTCTTTTTATTTCTATAATTAACTTTTAATTTAATAAATTGCATTAGACACTTTCTATAAATAAAGTATAAGCTTTCTAACACAATCAATGGAGTACATATTATTGTACATACGATTAGTATAGCTTCAAATCTAAACCATGTAGATTTTTCTTCTAATCATCACATTCTCCTCAGAGTTTTTGTACATTTCGTTAACTCGTAGACTTAAACATCATCAGACACATTGTATACTACTTTGTTTAGGTAGCCGTGATCCTAGGCCAAAATTACCAAGATATGTACGGTCTGACACATTTAAGGTATGACTCTAATGACAGGCAATTACGAAAATACTCTAATTACATACTCTTATTCTTAAAATCACAATGACTGTTTTCTCAATATCTGTCCACCATCAAACCGTTCCAACCTCTCAAGCAGAAACATGTCGTAGAATCCCAGTATAAACAACTTACATGTTACACCTGTTTTGCAGACCATGCAAGGTTTTCCGAGTTATTATTAAATATGGAGAACAGATCTTGACCGTGCAGCCAATATCGCGTAAGGCGCCGCTACCTTGTTTCCATGACTTTATGACGGTTTATGGGATTGCCTTGCGTTCAAAATCGACCTTGAATTCCATGCTCCGTGCATGGTTAGATCGACCAGCACAACATTGGACATGCGATAAATACCATTCTCCAAAATACAATCTAGTCATACGTAGAAAACCACAAAATATTCCCGATATAGAATTCAAAGAGAGAAACAGAGATGATAAGCTCTGATCTATATGCACTCAAAACCGTCGAGCTTTTAAATGCTCCGGTGTAATACTGCTCACGTGGATAAGCAGTAGAGTGTTTTTCTCCATTTCAAGGAATGAGATCAAGATATTCTTTTCTCGAGGACTGTTTCAGTGCCAGTTATGGTAATTCATGCAATACTGGCAAACCAAAAACTATTAAGACAAATTATCGTGAAAGGCAGGCATTGTAAATCTAGCCCACTGTCACATACAATAGAATTGAAAAATCGTAAGCATGTTTTATAGCTAAAGAGGATTATTCATGTAGAAGGATGGAAAAAGAGATCCGATGTACTCGTCGTTTTAAAGTTTGTTTATTGCAAAAACTGTGTATGATGGCAAGGTATTTGTTAGGAGCACACAATTCTGTAGTACAGTTAAGGTTTCAAAGACATCTTCGTTAAGATATGAAGTAAAGTGGATATCTCTACGCCATCGCTAGAGGCACTGACTTCTAAATAAAACATTTCAGACTCGTTTATGTTGCGGTGAAACAAATAACCCAATAAAAAGTTAGCGTTTGACGGCGAGGAAAGCGAAGCGTAACCGTTGTAACTTAGTAACGTATTTACTAACATCTCGTAGCAACATGCAGTTACAGTAAATATTTGCTTAATACAGATACGTGCTAATTAGTCTAATGATACTAGGTGCATATCTGTTATGAAGTTATTTTTTTAATAAATTACATTAAAAATATAAAACTCAATACATCATCGTTAGGAATGTACAAATATATGAACATATTAAATTCTTAATAAATTTAACAAAAAAAGTATAATCAATTGCTCCCTTAATCCCTGTTTCTAGCTCGTCTTCTGGAAATCCAGATCGACCCTGAATTTTGGCATGGGCTATTTAAACGTTTTCAGATAAGGGGTGTGTATGTCTCACCACATTTTGCGCAACAGGCTTCGTTGAAGGCTAAAGCAAATTTCATTATCTAGAAAGACAATGAGACGAATGTTTGCAGCCCCGGGCAAACAAAATCAACCAGCCTATTGTGTGTATCATAAACTTCGATAATTCTCAATCAGATCCCATTGATGAATCTATATAAATGAACCTTCACTGCCTTATTTTCTTACTGTTTATAAATAAATATTAATGTAAATAGATTAAATCGCTCTATAAGTATTTTGTGGATAGTTAGGTTTTTTGGTACTCAGACACATGAACATAATAAAACACGATGGTTCCGATGTGTAAATGTATAAAAGTACCACGCAAAGTTTCAAATTATAATAATAATAATAATAATAATAAATTATTTATTGCGTAGAACATAAAAACAATGTTATAGCAATCGTCACGTATATCGAGCTAAATTTTCCACTCGTTCTACCATCGAAGTCCCTTCCATACATACAATTTTTGCGTTCACTCTCTCTCACTCATTCGAATTGATCCACCACTTCCCCGGTCAGTCAGCCAATTGAGAGGTCTCCCAATTGTGTGCCATAAACTCGTCTATACTGTAGAACGCATGTGTAATCAATGTTGTTTTTAGACGAGCTTTGAATGCCTTCAGCATGGGGACACATTTAATCGAGTTCGGCAAGTTGTTGACAATTCGAACTCCTGCCTGAGAAGGCAAACGCTCGTGAGCTACCGTCCTGTGTCTTCCAGTTCGGTAGTCATCCCTGCCTCTAGTTGCATAAGAGTGTAAATCACTACCTCTTGTGTGTTTGCATTTGGATTTGAAAAAAGACACGTTTCCAAAGACGTAGAGGCAAGGTAATGTCAACAATTTTAGATTTTTGAAAGCTGGCCTGCACGACTCTCTCCATTGCAGTTTTGCAATTGTTCGAACTGCTTTTTTTTTTAAGGATGAAAATTCTGGAAAAGTTTGCGGTTGTGCAACCTCCCCACAATGCCAATCCGTAAGAAAGGTGTGGGTAGATCAGTCCATAATATGCCGTCATCAGTACCTGCGTTGGGCAGTATTCGGACAGTTTCCTCAAGATAAATGCCTGAGGATAACTTTGAACAAACATAGTCTACATTCTCACCTCAGTTCATCCTTGAGATATCCTGCGGAAAATTTAAAACAGGCAGATACAAAGAGAGAAAGAAGATACTTTTTCCATAACAGTCAGTCATAGCTGAGCAAAATAAACCATATTTCAAAATGTACTGTACAGACATAATATAGCATGAATATTTCTAGGCCTGTTCGTGTTTATTAACACGGGCCTATTCGTAGAGATATCGCCTATATCTCTTGTGTGGACAAACAAAAATCAAACCTTTTGTGGCCCTCGTGCTTTTTAATACAAAATACCAAATACATTACCTGATATGGCATTTAAAAACCTTATTTGTCAAGCAAGGTTTAAAATCTACATGTTAAGGACCAAGAATTTACTATTGAAAGCGTATTGATATTAAACCCACAAAAGCATCACACGTATATGCGTGTGTACGTCATACGTGTCTTGATAAATGTTATGTTATTACATAACACGAAAATTAATATTTTAGACAACGGAAGATACTACTTTAGTATTAAATGCTTTTTTAGTGTAGTTTTGGTTTACCTGGCTATCAAATTTGCATTTATGATGCACATCGTATTGTAATTCCACAATCAATGTCTTTGAAGCCTTCAATGACCGAAATTACTGTAGTAATTTATATTTTTAATGTTAATTATAATGTACGTGTGTTGCTGAATTATTTTTTTATCCAAGGTATTGCAGCTAAATTATAGAGAAAGTATGTCTCTTAGAAAGTAGTCAGATATAAACTAATTTATCACAGAAGTATGAAAGTAGTTGTTTGTGTAACTATTATACTCTGCAGTGGAAAAAAGGAAAAAATTTCACCACGTATTGTTATGGAGTGAGATTATTTTCTGTACAAACTTGAATAATTGAATATAATTGGTACATGAATTTGTGTCCGAAACCTTATCCATTCAAACCACTTTCTAACTTGAAATTGCAGCTGTGAAGACCCCGTAGAATAGAACGCAATTAGTTCAACTAAGTTCAGAAGTAAAATAAACTGCAAAAGATGTTATATGATGCCATGCAGTGTCTGTATGTTGTAATATAAAATTAGTCTCAAAGGTTAGCGATGGAGAACTGAAGGCAATTCGAAAAAATTTTGTAGTATAGTGAGTTCTTGTAAAGTGGCAAGATTCTTTAGGTAAGATTTTACGCTATGGTTCGAGAGGTTTTAGTCACTCCTGTAGCCTTGTTTTAAGAAGGATTGTGAGATTCGAGTTTGGAGAATATCAAATTTCTCTGAAATTACACAGTATGTAAAAACTTAAATATAAAAAAAAAATGAAATTTTTTTACTCAGATATTATCATTAAATAAATATATTTTTGGTTGAATTTGAACATTGTGGAGTGCAGTCCTACTCTCGTAGAAGATAAATAGTTGTGTATTTAGGTTTTAAAAAATAACGTAAAATATATTTTGAATGAAGCTTGACATATATGGATAGTTTTAAATTTTAAGTATTGTTTTAAAGGGCAACTGGAATAGGGTACAGAAATCGGGAACACACGTTTCTTAGTAGCCAGTGAGATAACAGGAATAGGTGCACAACTTTACTCTTCTTTTGTTTCATTTTATCCTAAGATGTTAATTTCTATTGTAAAATGCAAGTTATGATGATCGTTGGCATCGAATCGCTAATCCGTCTCTAATTGAGTTACATGCTGTCCATACCTATTATCTACTGCGATTAGTGGAGATGTGTAGATGCGCGTGATTATGTTGCGCGTGACAGTAATTACCATCATGTCCTTCATCAAGGTCAAAACTAAGTTTAATTAATCACCTTTCCTAATAATGATTTATAATTAGCTAGCAAAATACCTGCTATAAAATGCCTTGATATTATGTTTATTTTTGTAATGAAAACCTTTAACTACGTAGTGTTTCTTGGTTTCCGTTTGCTAATCCAAATCAAATACGTAACAAAACCCCGAACTTGCGTAACATCATCTGTTACAAACACGGCTTCATCTGTTATATGCCTAAAAATATAGAAAGAACTACATATTCTCCTTATAGTGTAAATACGTTTTACAAATATTTCATTCCAGAATTTTAGCGAATTGCATACTTAATAAACATACTGTAAGGAATTAAAGGTAATAATACAATAATATAAAAACCACAATAACGTAAAATAATTGAATTGCAGGCAGGCATTATATTACATCGTTCAGGAAATATTTAATAAAAGGGCCACGGTTTGTTGCAATCGACAAAAACAAACGTATAAAGCGGGTATCAAAGGACCCAACCGAGATAACAACAAAGGTAACGCAAGAGATAACTACAGAGACCGACGAATTGCTGTTTTACGTTTAAACCTTAAAATTCCACGAGCCATACATTCGAAAAAGTGAAAGCCCTTATTAAATATCAAGTTTCTGGATCTTTCTATCAATTATTTTTGGACATAAAGTTACACGAACAGACAGACGACTACCCTTTTACCTTTTTATCCAAAATTTGAGTGCTATGCCTTGGACTCTGATGGATTATGTACTATGTTTCTAGCACTCTAGGACATTCGTTTAAAGTTTATCACACAACTCGGCAAAGGAATGGACAGACAGACTGGCTTTTGATCTTCTAATACAATACACTTCGGATGAAGATGTGTCCATTAACAATTTGAATATTTCTACGAGGCCTTCATAAAGAGATACAGAACTGACAATAAGAGATACTGACAATAAATATATTTAAATAATGCGCTGTCGGGTTCTCATTAATGTTAGTGATGTTTTGCTTTGTACTGCTGCAATGTTGATGTCTACTTTTTTTAAATCTCTTAGTGTGATAATCATGGAACTTGCGATATATAATATGTGTGCGACGACATAGGTGTTATTCATATCGTAATTTTTAAAACCCCAAAATTCACAACGGATGAAAAACTGTATGAATTTTCAGCTGTCACCATATAATGAAATCTTTTAATAATTGAAGAATAAACAGGCATAACACTTACATTAAATATAAAAAAAAACAATACAATTAGGAATATTCTCTTTTTTAAACCAATTATGAATGACAGAAACGATAGAAAGATTTAAATTTAGTGTTCACTAGTTTTCCTCCCAAGATTTTGAATGATTCTTAAAATTCTTAAAACCTAAAATCTTTAAAAGACATTGAAATAGAGTTTCTGGGATTATTTATGTTAAACATTCAAGAATAAAATCACTAGTTAAGGAGACGATAGGTTTGGTAGAAAAAATTTGTATGTAATTGTAAGACAACACGATTGAAAAGAAAATTATAGTAGGCTATAAGCTGTAATGAAAACAGTATAACAATGTTGGTATGTTATAATGAGTCCAACCACTTAATGTTGTTTAGTTGCTTCCAATGAAACTCCATAAGATCTTTCTTAGATTACGTATCTATAATAATTACTTGTTTCCTGTAAAATATTACTTGTTACTTGTTTAAAATGAGTTGGAATCCATTACGTTGATGGTATTAAGTCGTATTGCACTCAAATTCTATAGTACCTGCCTACTTTTGCATAAAAGGTATGAGCATTTAATTATGAAATTATTTTAAATTAATGGAATAAAAAATGTATGTTCTTATATCTTAGAAAAGTTTCTAAGATATAAGTAATTTTTAGAAATTTTTAGAACCAAACTTTTATAATTATGTTCCCGGTTAGGTGAAGGTAAACACACCCATGGACGGTTTATATTGCGATACTTTGTTAACTATAATTTTACCTATGCAGATTTTTTATTTTAATTTAGGCATAAACCTTTGGAATAACCGTTTTAGGAAATAGGGGTGCGAAGTAGGCAGAATTCCTAAATACTAATTCTTTTATAATTTACTTCATAATACGTGTATAATCTAAGACTCTTAACAGGGCAAATGTGTTATTAAAAACTTTTGTTATATTAAGGTTATAGAATTCTTATAGTATCAGAAATAAGTATTTATGAGCAGGAACAAGTTTATATTCATAATTTAGATTAATTTATATTTAACCTAAAGAGGAATGTATGAATTTTATTAAAATTGTTTGCATTAAAAACAAATTATAACTATTCTACTCATGAATATTTGAATTGAGAGTAATAAATAAAAAATTTGGTTATAAAGTCAATTTCTCATAATAACAAAATTGACAAAAGAAAACCAAAAATTATAACATTAAAGTTTTAAATAATCATAAAATAACCATTCAAACTTAAATATTAAATGTTTTTACAATAAAAAAAAAAAAAACATTAAATAATTAAAGGAACTTAAAATGTAACGATAGATGGAAAGGTAGTTACATTGTGAGAACCGCAGCTGCTTTGGGCAGTAGTACGCCGTTAAACCAATTTTACACTTGACTGTCTTCAATAACATTGGATTCAAGGGATTGCTCAGTGGGTGAAGAGGGGAGAAGGGTACAACCTCACAACTTTATACTGTGATAAAATGTATTTCCAGTTTTCTATACGAAACTGGAAATACATATTGTGTTTCGTGTTTTATATATATATATATATATATATATATATATATATATATATATATTAAACATTAAATTTAAAATTTATATGTAACATTTTCATCTAAAATTTGTTTTAAAAACTTTTTTTCTTTTTGGAGGTATGAAAGATTGCATACTTACCAAAAGTCAAATCATACATACGTACATACACACACGCATATATATATATATATATATATATATATATATAAATATAGCACAATGTATTTATAAAAATTATGAATATAGTCTATGTACAAATAAAAAAGATTTGCCCATTGTTGAATAAAAAAAAGTATTTTATTCCAAATAAAAATAAAAAACACCGAAATAAAAGCTATGTAAAAATTTTTAATGCTAAATAGTAATACGAGAAATCAAGAACACTACGTGTCAATAGCTGCAATTTAATTTCTTTCTTAACTGAAAAACCTACCTAATATTTAAAAATAATACAGGTTAAAACAAACAAGAGAAGTTTGTTATTTTTTACCTGAACTTTTGTCAATTTCTACGTTATTCACATAACTTGTCATGTGATATATTAGCTTTTGATATAGAAACACATGAGCTGGGAACATAAAACTGTACTTGCAAACTCAGTAAAGCTTTGGAAGTTACGATAATTTGTTTAATGAAGAATAAGTTCGAAAATTTTCTTCTTTTATTCTTACATCACTGTGTGTAATGGTCGGCTCGGCATAAAGATGCAGTTAGCACTAGAAGTAACGCCTACTATCATTAGTCACTTGTCAGAAACAATAGTCTGTAAATAGATGGCAGTGGCTTCTGATATATTATAAACACTACCACTACACACTATCAGAACCGACAACCGTAGTTTTCTTACTCACCTAGTATGTGTTAATTGGTACCCTTACATAGAGAAACATGTTTTCAAATATATCAAAGTTATTAAATAAATATTATTTATTACCCCATATCGACGAATAAATAAATAAAATAAACATGCACAACATATGCGTGGTATGCCAAATAGGCAATGATGAATTTATTACAGTTATAGACATGGAAATGTAAGCATTTTAACTTCATACTTTCATGCAAGTTTAAACTCATTCGTTACCTAAGTGTTGTTTTGTTAGTTTATAAGGTAGTTTGGTGCTTTTATAGGTGGGAAATTTAAGGTTAATACATTTTGGAAAGCCTTAAATTTAGTACCACATAAGAAAGTGGTAGGTATTTAAAAGGCAAATTATGATCACAAAATGATACCAATTGTGCTGCAAAAAATTTGAATATTGTACACTAAAAAATAACGAAGAAAAAACATACCTATCTACGATTTTCTTCGTAAGATAGGATAAAATACACTATGAGATGTAATTAACATATAATTTACTCAAAATTGTATAATGATTCCATGGGTTATAAAATGTTTCATAGAAATCAAACTAGGACTTTTAAACAAATAACATTTAAACATCCTAATTTTTCCCTGAATGAATGGTCTTAACAAAAATAATGCAGGTAAAATCAAGTTTGTTTATATTTTTTACTTGATATAAAAGCTCTGTGAGTAAATAATGTTTATATAAAAGTAGTAAGAACTTCTGCACGAAATAAAGAAAGCAAGAACGCTCTTTGATGTTGACTTTAAAGCTTATCGGAAATCCAGCAAGCAAGTATTTGGAGACAGTATTAATAAAAGTACATTTTGTAATAAAAAAAACACGTTACTAATTTGTATAATTTTATATTAAATTTTAATGAGAATGTAAAGCAATGAATAAAAGTTTTATATAAGTTTATTTTTTGCACTTCGAAAGGTAAATTTGTAAAATAAGTACCAAAAAGACCGCGGTGGATAAGAAAACGAGCACGTTCCATTCACATGAGCCAGTTTGTGTTAGGACGCAGATGGAATCAGGTAACATGTAAACAAGTTTTGGAGGCAATCCGTAGGCGCGTTGGCTAAGCAGACACGTACTTGCCACATCAGTCTGACTCGTGCTGCTGCAGATGTGTAGGAGAAGCGCACCACTTCGTATGAAGATTTGAAGTCTACAGAAGTAAATGGAACGATTTTCATATGAAGTTTCCATATTACATGGTTTGAGTGAATTCGACCTAAAACTGAGGACTGTTTTAGTTACATAGTTACAATATGAATAATTGTAATATTAAGTCACCCTTTTAGACCCCATAGTGTTAAAAAACCAAACATATTAACTTATACAAGGTTAGGAGTACCCCACACATCGTTTCGCGTAATAGGTTGACTGAAGATTTCTTGCGTGATTTCAAATTTATGGCTCATTTGTCTCTCGTGGCAAATATACAGGCGCCATATACAGGCGCACAAAAATTAAGAAAAAAAAAATTATGTTATATTTTTCGGCAGACAAAAAAAGGAACTGTGTTATCCTACTAGGTGTATAACCCCAGCTAAACTGTAAGGTTGAGAAGGAGCCATAAT
Source organism: Homalodisca vitripennis (assembly GCF_021130785.1). Classification (NCBI taxonomy): domain Eukaryota; kingdom Metazoa; phylum Arthropoda; class Insecta; order Hemiptera; family Cicadellidae; genus Homalodisca; species Homalodisca vitripennis. Next base: position 45,808,594 of record NC_060211.1, on the reverse strand, counting down.
GGAACTCATTCTTGTCTATGTGGAAATGAAGTTTAATGAAAATTTTAAACCCTAGGGATGAAATATTTCTTTAAAATATATTACTACACAATACTTTAATTTTTGTTTATTAAGTCATGCTTGGTAGGAGTGTTCATATAATAAAAGATCCAGTGAGCTAGAGAGGGTACTATAACGCAAAAGTGCGCTGAAATCAGATCTTGTTACCATTGACTACAAATTTTATTAACTTACTTCCTGTAACTGTTTCTGATTACTTTATAAATCAAAATATCGAACATAATATACTAAAATCTTATATGGTAGAACTCCGTTTGTTCACTGACTTATTTATTTTGCGATTTTCTATTTAACATTATAATAAACGGTAAGACCAATGTAAACATATTTAATAACGCTCAGCAAAATCCCAATGTTAATGCCAATTCCCAGATGACAATAATAGAACTGCATATTGGCTTTATATAGAAATTAAGATTCAAGAATTCTTTTAAGTCTATAGGAAGACTGACAAACAACCACACATAGAAAATCTCACCCCCTCCCACAAGCGTTAAACAAAATACTTTCAGCCTATTGAGCGATAATTTTAAATGATTCTTTACCAACTTCTATAGTAAAGTTGGGCATTTATCTTGTTTACTTATACAAAAAGTTTTTTTGCATGATTTCAAGTCTAGAGATGAAACATTTCAAAATATTTTGCCACCATACACATTTACATTTTTTATCATTAATTTAGGTGTCAGTAATAAAGTTTTCCTTTGGCTATAAAGGCTACTACATCTCAAGAATGCGCTGGAATAATATTTCTTCTTTGAATGTTGACATTTATTTTACACCGTTTTAATTTTCCTATTTATTCTTTGAAAAAAGTTCCACATTTTTAAATGGTAATTTGTTTTTAGTTTTTGTATTAAGCTGTAGGGACCAACGTATCTAAAGAGTGTCCACAGAATCATGTCACACTTTTAATTATTTATAACTACTAAATTTTTGATCACAGATGAGTGTAACATATAAACAATAAATAAACAGCTATTTATAACGTATTTTTTTCCTCAATTTACAATTTTCATCATCTAGTAATGTGTGATTAACATATGTTGTAACATCAATGTAATGCATTTAAAATATATGTTTGCTGTGCTCTCTCCCGATACTGTGTTACTGTTCCATATTTATTGCTGGTAAAATTATTAACGGACTGATATATTTTGAAATACTAGAACATTAAACTCTTCCACTAAATAAAAATGTAAATTTGATTTTTCACCAACAACGATGAAGAAGTTCCTCAAAATTGATCGTGAAGTTTTAAACAAGACATTACAACTACCATAGTTGGATGAGTTGAGGTGGGTGAAAGGCTTGCCTAACACGTTCCTTTGGTCTTGTAACTTTAGATTTCCATTTACGTGTCACATGTTAAGTTTGCAGTAAACATATTCGAAATAATGATCCTTAAAGCAATAGGTCAGATCTATAATTGAGTGAGTTACACAGAAAATCATGAACAAAGTATGGGATGAGATTAAATTGCATTTGGACGTCTGCAGGGCTATTTATGGTTTTCACATCAAACTATCAAGAACAAATGTACTCAATCTCCCATCTTGTGCCATATATACTTTTTTAATAAAGTTATTTAAATGTGTGAAATGACTTTGTGTACACACTGTGTATTCGTTAACGCTCAGGCAAGAATGGCTTGCACCATCATTGAAAAGTGCTCCTGTTTAGATAAATGAAACTTTGGGTAATTTAAAGCCTACATGTAAGTTCATTTTCAGACGAACAGGGATAAAGTCCCTCGTGTGACAAGATTTTCTAAAACTCAGCCAATTTACTTTTAAATTTATAAAACAATTAAACTTTTTTCATTCCAATTAATTAAATTTCAAGAACCCAATTGACAATACTAACTAGCATCTTCAAGGAACGCCTCTATTATTCAGTTACAACGTGTCATAAACTTCAGTAAGTTACTCACATATTGCCATATTAAACGTATATGTAACAAAAATGGGGTTCTTGTTAACACTACCAACTTGTTTTACAATGTTTTTAAACTTTTTAAATATTCCTTTACATATATATTCTATATTAGTATATTCAACCTTTATTTCACCCCAAAGTTGTAACATTCACCAAACAGTCGTATTTGCACAGATAAAAAGTTGTCTGCTAGTTGTTTTAATGCATAATGGATTAAATTAAATATATACCTGCTGATAGGAGCGTATATATTTAGATAAAATATAAATATTATGTAGTTTAATGGCTTTTAAAGCTATACCGAATTTATGTAAACATCGGATATTTCGAATGTTTTGACCATCATTGTAAAATGCTTACTCACTCTCGAACATAACATGCAAATGAGACGAGAGGCTCCCGTCGAGACAACAATAGACCCATGTAAGAGGACAAGAGCTTTTGCAAGACCATCTTGTTCTACGAAATCTGTATACAGCTGAATTAACAAACTTTGCCTGTAATTTCTTTTCTTTTACTACAGCACAAGAAATAATAATCGATGCAAGTTATGTACTGGGCTATTCAATAAAGGTAAACTGCATGAAATTCTGTAATTTTTAATATATAATTTAGATATAAGTAACTTTTACATTAAATATCTTTTTATTAATGGAATCGGTTAGTTGTAACTTGGTTGCTGTATAAATTAATGATGCAACACAACCAAACTATACAATTTTTGATAAATAGAAAGAGTTATATAATCGATATTTAGAAACGTAGATTAGTCTCATTTTATTTTATCTTCAGAAAATAACTAAAAGAAATACTATGGTTGTTAATTTGGTTTATACACGTAAATGTAACCGCAGAAAGTGATTATTAATTTTGGCAACCTACAGTAGTAAAAATTAATTAATAATAACCATATTTCATACGCGCAACAATTTGTCAGTTTTAAGTTATTGAAAGCAAACTAAAGAATACAGTGTGCACTGAAGACAACGCATTGAAAACTGACCAAAGATAAATAGTAAGTGGCGATCGTCACGGCAGAAACAATATAGCGGCAAATAAGGTGATGGGAAAAGACATTTTTTTGTTATTGGTTTATTCAAGATAAACTTCTCAAAAGATTAATATGACCCTGTATTGTTTTTTTTTTGAATATCGAATTATTGCTAGAATTATATTTAGTAATAGAATTATATTACAATTTGTTAGAAGTAAGTGTAAACCACATAAAGCTATTCCTGGGGATTGTGAAGTATTACAGCAGAATATGAGAGGGTATTGTCACATATTATCTATTGTAGATCAGATAGTTGTCGGTCTCTGAACTATAACATAGCAGAGAACTGTGTAAGCCAAAGCCTTAGGCAAGGATCCGATATTACGTTAACTGTCCTGGCATACGATGGTTCAAACTCCTCTAGCCGTGTTTGGTTTTTGATGTTATTTTGAGCTCTACAACGATCATTATCGTATTCCCCTCAATATGTAAAATCAAAGTAAAGTTTTTTCAATTAAAGTTTAAACGTATTATGTTATATATATATATATATATATATATATATATATATATATATATATATATATAATAAACTTTCTAATAAATATTTTATTTGCACAATGTAGTAATATATTAAATGATGTACTTGCGCTTGACGGACAGCATTTATCTCTGCAATGAGTAAGATAAGACTTTAGAAGTAAGTTATTATTATATACTTTTAATACGGTAAAATACCAAGTAACATCCTATTCCCATTCTCACACAAAATAATAAATAATGAATGTGTTTAAGGATAATAAAACACTCTTTTACCTGATACATGTAATACTTTCTCGAAAGTGACAATAAACAAATTCTGTACCTACGATGTTTTTTTTAATTCAGTTATTTTACATTCAATACTACTTTGGAGGAGGCTTCTTTTACAGTAGTGATATGAAGTTCTTTTTTATCCTGGATTTTAATCAAGAAAGTAAACTTTTACTGGCTTCCCACTATAAAAAGCAGCATTTATAGTTAACCCTAGAGGCTTAATGTGTTCAACCTAAAATTTTTTTCAAATAGTTTCATGATTAGTCCGTTTAGTTTAGTAGATACAGCCTACTCAGGTTCTTTACCTTGCTTACTGCTTTTGGGTGCATACCAAGAATCAGTCAGTAAAACACAAACTACAAAGAAAAATTTTTATTTATTATCACAAGATACAGCCTGATGGGGAAGCATCCTCGGTATACTGCGATGGGTCCGATACTTTCAAAATGTACTGACGTTTCTCTCTTTCACTTTAAGTCCCAGGAGCGGTATATTTCATCAAGTTGAGGGGTATTTCGAAACCCCCATACCTCCGTTAAATGCTATCAAACTCGTTAGATTTAAGAAGTAATTTATTTTGGCCCGAGAAATGTGACTTCCCTTTGTATCTCGTGTTCTTCCCCGATGCTAGACTTTGATAAAGTGTTAGTTGACCCCAACTACCCTTCTATTCATGGCCACCTTGTCGACCTAATGGGAACTCTAATGGAGAATTCGACGTTAGCCATGCCGTGTCGCATGTTGTGTGAAAACAAGAGAAAACCACGCCTGTGATTAGTCATCAATCAAAACACACGTCTCCACCCTCATTTTATTTTTCTCTCTTTAGCGTTTTAGTTTTTAGCAGAGTCCGGATAAAATTTCCATAATTATACCCATAATTTCTGAATTTCCTTCTTTAGCCTCCAAGTCTGGACGTAACTCTCTTTTTTATTCTATAACTTCTCTCAATTATGTCTAGGTATGTTATTGTTTAATGCGTCTTAAAACTTATTGATTTATTTTATCGTGTCAAAATAAATATCATCTTGTACCCCAAATGATTCCATCCTTATATAATATATACTTCCATTGTTATGTCCATTTATATAGAAGAGTTGCATCGAATTGAATTGCCAGAAAGCAATCTCACACTCAGCAGGACTTCTCTATTTGAGGAAAGGCTCGCTTGTGCCAGGGATTACAAACAAGACGAGTTTGTCTTTTGTATTACAGAGACCAGAAAAGATAATCATCAGGATAAAGTATGATTTGTTTCCTCTGATTTGGTAGTTATAGCGTTTATACGAGTATTGAATGTTTCTGCAGTATGTTGGTTAATCATAATTAAACTTTTGTAATTGCAATGGAATAGATACAATTTTTTGTCATACTAATTCAACTGATTGTGCATACTCCCATATTTATTATAAGTGATGCACTTGTAAAATCAGACATATAATAAAATACATTATTAATGATGTTTTGGAACTGAAAATACATTTCATTTAAATAGAAAATTCTACAGTAAAAATAGATTTGGTCCTGTAATAAGAATTATTCTGAAAGACATAAACAACTATTAGAAACTAATACAGCGTTTAGAAAGTGGTGCACTAAATAACTATACGATTTACGGACACTATTATTTATATACTTGATTTATTAGTTATGTCAATAGGCCTATATGAACAAATATTCTAAATATTTTTCTCTAACAATAGGTATATCATACATAATTTATACCTTTATGAGATAAACCTTTGCCAATGAATGTAAAATTAAATTAAATCTTTATTCTCCATTTTAAATTATATATTATATTTTCGTTTAGCCTCACTTTACCCAATTTAATATAAGCATTACCTAGTCATGACTACTATAATATGTATTTATATATGTAAGAGTTGAAATTGTCACCAATATTAAATTGTATAGGTCTGTAATGACTTGATATTGTTTAAAAATGTTTATAAAACAAGGAAAAGATGGTTTAAAAATCAAGGGAGTAAGTTTTATGCAGCGTTCGTCGGATTTAGGCATGATAAACAGCTTCGCAGATTAAATATGATGCCTGGACTTGCAACCTGCGGAAGCTTTTTAACTGTGATAAATACTGGCAGCCTCTACAATCTGATTCAAAACTACTCAGTAACTGCCTTTTTAATTTTACTGTAGAGAGGATTCAAAATATTTCACAACTGTAGATATTTAAAAAAATTACCGCTTTCAAACTGCAGCATATTCATGTAACTCATTTATAAAATATACTTAGAATATATAGTATGATAAGCACGGGCGATTTCTGGAAGAGGTTAAAACGTATGTTGTGTACTTGATACTGGAAGTCACCCTCCGCTTGTTCAGCATATAAGAACTAGCAATGGCATAGACTTATCTCCTAGAATACGGAGTCCATGTCTATCTGAAGAAATCCAAGAAGATCGAAACAGTCACAGATGTGTTACTGCCCTCTATAGTTACGACATCTAAGCGGGGCAGGTGAAAATGGTTACTCCATATCATAAATAAGTAGTAAAAATTATATCTATCATTTAAAACGATTAGTGTCTAATACAATACATTTTATCAGTTTTGGGTAGAATATCTGAGTTATATTTTCTTCAAAATGGTTTCAACATGCGTGATGAGAAATAATGTTAAAAAGAAGAAGGTAAGTAATTGCGAAAATAGTTATTGTCTTCAAGTTTGTCTTCTAAAAGTGTTGTCGCTTCTAAACCTTGTATATTTATATAATACAATATGACAATAGCAAGCACTCTATCAAACACTTGAGTAGCATCAACATGTTCAAGCCCAATAGGGATAACTAAGATATTTACTTATATGTTATTGTATTCTAAAATGGAAGAAACAAAATTCCCCGAAGTCATAATACAAAAATGAAGTAAGACCGTGCAAATAAAAGAAACAACACTGCTCCTATCTGGTGTTTTAAAATGAAACTGTTCTATCAACTGAGAACGCAATGGAACAGAAGACCAGGATTTGCAAACCTACTTGTATTTGCCTCACATGTTCTATACAACCCAGCAAAACACCAAAGAAGGCTGTAATAGTCCACATTCTCTACCTGCGATCTTGTGAAGCAGATGTTGCTGCCCAGACGTGATGGGACTGTCAGATCGGTTCCTCAAATTGGAAAACATCTTGATTGGTTCTTCAAGCTTTCTTTAACATCACTATTGTAATTTTGTGTGTGTGAATAATCCATCAAAAGGTTTCGTAAACGTAAATTCTCCTTATAAGAAATGATGAAATGCTATAGTTATTTATTTCATGTATTTCTTATAACAGAGAAGTGCAGGGAGTGGTATACTAAAAATAAATATAAATAGTTTTATATTCAAAGATTACTGCGTAAACTTGAATAAATAACCGTATAAAATAGAAGATAAATACAATGTTGAAATTACAGGTTGGCAACGCAAACCTAAAAATATAATACAATCCAATATAATTTATAAACTTTCAGTAAAACTATATATCCAGGTAGTAAAAATTTTTGTATTCTGATATTTGTTTAAGTAATGGTCACCATTATAAGTCATTGATTTGTAACATAAACATAACTGTTAATGCCTTTAATTCAATTCAATAAAATATTATTCACACGTAACTTTTCTGCATAATATTTTCAATTTACAGCTAGAGTAGGGTTTAGTTTTAAATATAAAGACATGTAAATATTTTCTCCAATATTAACATATGCTTGGCTTGGTTTTGTGTAATACTTTTTAATTTTGCTGTTCCAGGTTAAACTAGAAGTTACTTTAGGTAGTAATATGATGTGGCTTACTGATAATAAATCTGCATAACTTATATTTGCATAGGATTTACTAGATCTTTAGGTAATAATATAATATAAAAAAAATTCCGGAGCAACTTATTCAAATTTTTTATATAAAATAGAAAACTGAATTAAAAATTATACTTCACTATAAATACTAAATTATACTCGTATATTTTGGTTTTTAATCCATACAAAAACTCCCACTAGAGTAATACAAAAATTTAGCTATTAATAATACTGTGATATTATTTTATTCACATAAAAACATTCTCTAAAAGGATTTCAGTAGCAGACCCTACCTTGTTGCAAATGACGATATTGATCCTTCGCAAGTTGTGTGACAACACAGTCATCAATCCTGTCACAACATGCCTGTCAGCAACTGTCTGTCTATCTTACCACCGAGTTGTAGTGGCAGCATCTCCCCTCTTGAAATTAATTACTCTATATATTTTTTTCTTTCACTCATTAAATATAACGATAGAATAATTGTACTATATATATATATATATTATGCATACAATCCCTTACAAATATTTACTTCTTAGCAAATAGCAGACATGGAATGCCATTGTTCAAAGGCCGCATTAATATAAAGTACTTTCTGAACATATTCAGAGTAAATTTTTTTAACATTTACATTACAACTTTAAATTCAATTTTATAACAATATTTAATAACTTTGTACTGAGATATTTAAATATATAATTTTAATGTTTTAAAACACGCACTTTTGTTATCAACATTATGATCTATAGAAGTTATTATTTTCGACAGCCAATTATTCAGTATACATTTGCATGTTTATGGAAGCTCTTACACCTAGGAGAGCAAATAATGTTATATCCTACCTTTCAATTAGAAATATAAAAATCCTTTAGAAATTTTAAATTGACAATAACTATGGTCGGACTGTTGTCATTTTCTAAAAACGCATGTCATTTATGACGCTGATAAAAAAATAATAGTGTTCATTTAAACATAAATAAAATATAAATACATTTAAAAAGGTCAAAATACGGCACACCATGTCGCAATAGGCTTTGTTGAGGTCACATGCAAATTTCTAAGCAATAGTTCATTTCATCCTGAAGATATCCTTCGGATAGATTAAAGACAGCCAGGCAATCGTATAAAAAAGAAGTAGACATAAGAATGATGCAAGGATGATTGAATTCATTCACTTTGAAATGAAGGCAAACTTTAAAGTCTACATATAATATAATCCTTGATATATCTTGCTATATGATACTTTAAGAATGTGTTCTATGAATTGTGAATGGTAACAGTGTTAACATAATAAAAGTGTAGATACCAAATCACAATAATATGATTTTTGATTTGGGATAGTTACGATTTAAGTGAAAAAGATATATTCAACTTGATGGCATTGATTTTTTTAGAATAACTAAAAACCAATTTCTAAAGGTTTGTCTAGGGTAAGCAATACTAAGCAAAAGTAACATCCATTCTTTAATAATTAACACCTAAGCAGTTCTTGTATTTTAACTACCATTCCTTGCTAGTCACTTTGAAACAGCTTGAAAGTCAATTTAAAATCTCGTAGAACATTGGTGTGAGTGTATACTACCACTATGAAACATTGCAACTCATTTGAACGGCTCTAGCACTTTTACGTTTAGGATATTTATTGAATCATGTGTGTAGGAAACCTCCAAATACATTTAAATGGGAAAAAAATATTTGGGATGTCTAGCGTTATTATGCTTGCAGCTAAGTAACATAACTTATCACTAATCGAGTATCATTTCAACAAATACATTTTCATAAACAACTCTTATAAACTACACACGGCGGCGAATATAATTTAAGTACGATAGTAACCAAAAATATTTTAGAATCATTGCTACGTTTTTAACGTCATTTTCATATAAATATTAATTCAGAACTCGGCTGTTCGTGTTCATGTTTACCAAGGGAGTTAAGTGAGTGAGTACACCTGTCACTTGAGTTATGATGTTAAAGTGCCGCCAGTGTCAGTGAGCGTTCCCCACATCTCCCACCGGAACTGTCATATCCTGTGCAGGATGTCTTCATATCCTGTAATATGGTGGGTGTTTGGTACACAAATACTTTTATATATGCTAAGTCCTATCCGTATTTTATAATGCATATGTTTAAGTAACAATGAAACGTACACATTTATAAGGATAAATATACAAAACACGTGATTTTTCATGCATTTAGTAACTCATTCACTGTCCTTACTGCTAATTTAAGGAACAATTGTATCAATGCTACTTACTACCTATTGTGATGGACTCAATCCTTGTGTTCTATTAAAACATACCAAAGTTTAACTTTTCGATTATAAAATAGGTTTTACCTGCATTATTTACAGAACGATAGTTAATCACTAAACAGCAATGGCATCTCAAAGTTTACATTCCAGCAAGTGTGATTTAGTTGACCAGTCACAATTAATCCAATCCATGTTTTATTGAGCGTTCAGCGAGAAAGAGGCGGACTTTATTCGGTAAAATAATTTCTAATTTCAAATTCAACTCCGAGTTACAAAAAAAATGCCTTTGTTCCAGAAATCTTACATTTTTATAAGAATACAATCAGTCGGTCACTAAATTAAGACTCCAACTATTGGGGTAATAAAGCGATGGTCACATTTACTAAAAATATTGTATGATGTTCTCAATTAGTTCTGATTTATCATATCAGACATTTATTTTTATTTAAGTTCTGCTAAACAAATAGTTTTTTCGTAGAAGAAGTTTATTGCGATTACTTAGGAAGAGATACATAATGATTTATCACTTTTATAAATATAGCTTATTTCAATAATTTTCTGTAATAAAACGAAGCATAATTTAAAAACTGTATAAAAATAGTATGAGCATCCTTCTTATACAAGTTTTTTTGTATAAGATTTAATTTAATTTAATTAATTATCTCAGCGGTAGCAGGTTATAACTCGAAAGGCTGATCAAGATACATGTCTGTTCGCACGATATATCGAGAGCGAACTGTCCTGTACATTTGAAACTTTGCTTTAAGTGTCATTAATATAAAGGTATCATTCAATGACTAAATTCAATTATGGTGCATGTCACTTCATGGGAGTTGGCTAAACACTTTTTAATATATTTATTGTTCTTATGGGTATTATGGCAAAGAGAAATTTACAGGATAAATAAGTATGAAAACAAATGTAAAAATTGAAAATGATTGTTGAGAGATTAACAAGTTAGCTTAAATATCTATAAAATAACTATATAACAATTCCTATATCTTACACGTTGTGTACAATCTCAGCGAAACTTGAAACGTGACACGTGGTGGCGTGTACTTCATTAAAATGATACCTTGTATCATTAAAATATAATGAAATAAAAATAGTTGCCTATACTACAACAGTAAACATCGAATCAGTACAAATTATATTAAGTTTTATGTTTATAAAGAAAATATAAAATTCAAATACAATTTTCCTTCCTATTATTTCACATAATTTGGACAGAGAAAGAAGATTTCGGGTCAAGATAAGTTAGTATTGCAAACACAATTTACGAAGTCAACAAGGTTGTGTATTTTCTTCAGTCTAGCGGTTTGCTGCTTCTTGCCTTTCTGACTTTTTGTCTACTTATACTAAAATAACACAATTTTTGCAAAATAAGTCATAATTTTCTTTTCTTTACTGATATACTCAAAATTAAAAACAAAAAGCATTACTGAATACTTTAAAAAATTCATATCTCTCAATAATCTTTCCTTTTCTAATATTCATCGTAAAATAAATAAATATAAATGCCGGCATTTCACGTTTCTCAGTACATATATGTTTTCAGTCAATAACATGAAATGTTCCTAATAAATACCTACAATTTAAATAACAAGAAAATGAAAGCAACATAAAATAATAACGAACAATATATAAAGTGTTAAAAAACAGTTAAAGTTTTGTAAGGGCAACTAAGTTATACAAAAATAAATACAATCCATGTAAATAAAAAATGTAATAGTTTAAAAACTAAAAAGGTTTCTTATATTAATTACAAATAAATATACTTCATTATAGATTTACAAGTCTCTAACAAGACTTACAAGATAAAAACAGAATTGCTTCTCGCTTTTATATATACCATTATTACTTTCTCAATAGTGGAATAAGACTATATAAATTTATATTTATAGATAACTCTAAGCATGTTTTTGCAGAAAACAGAACTGTAGATATCAGTTTATAAAGCGAAACTATTTACTGTCACGTATGGTATAACTCATCCTACAGTATGTTAGTTATGATTATGAATATGTCAGTGCATTAGTCTTACCAATATCTGTGATTTATCAGAATGAAAGTAGAGAGTGATAGTAATGTTGGTGCTCCCATTGTACTTTATCACTCCTAAATTAAACAGTGTGATGGAAAAACATAAATAAATATCCTGCTAGAACTAATGTCAAACAAAATAACGAGAGAAGAAATGTGAAGAAGATGGGGACTTAATGAATCAGCGAGCATGAGTAACCAACCACCTTTGTACACAGCACCACGAGTAGTACTTCAAGAGCTAATTTAAATTTGCTAGCGTCATGTTAATCACTTCAACGATGTTAAGTACTTAAGCCAATATATCTGTAAGAATACGAACTGTTTATTTAAAAACAGGGCTATGAAAACTAGATTGATATCTACTATTCTTCTTCCAGTAGCCAGAAAACTTTAGCAACAGAATTTCTTTAAAATCCTCATTAAACAAAATTCTTCTTAGAGCGCATAATAATCAAATATTCTTCTACAGTCATAGCCTACAGATTTATTTACAGTTTCCCCTCGTCTTGTCTCTTTCTCACTCATTCATTTCTCAAGTAACTATCTCCGTCCCTCCATCGACCCGTTTAACTCTCACTCTCTTCATTTCTTTATTCTCACTCTTCTATCTCTATATCATAGATATAACTTTTTCTTCCTTTTTTATTATTGGTAGGAAACTACCACAAGCGAAGCTCTTTTCATACTTTCCTAATATTTTCGCTTTATAGAGACTGAAATATCCACGTAATATAAAAATAAGCATGATAAAAACAAGACAGGAAAGGTAACAAAAAATTTTTGAACCTCCTCCTCCAATTTGAGACTGTAGGTTTGTAATCCAGAAATATATAAAGTGTTTGGTGAAACATTTGAATTAGTTGGTATATTATTAATGTTTGAACTTCTTCCAACAGAAAATAAACTTGGTTAAAGAAAGGAAACAAATTCAACGCCAAGTCCAAAACTATTATAATCTGGGATCTGAGAGCAAAGTTGTTTTGTATAATAACACAACTTTTTTTTTCTTGAAATTAGTAGAGCAAAATGTTTTTAAGCCACACTCTTTTCGTGGAGAAACATGGGTCAGTATCAATAGCGTAAAAAATATCTAACTATAATTGTGGTATTAGTTAATATTCATAGCTTTAATTAACTAAAACTGATTTTCAGATGCATAAGTAATAATTATAGTACCTTCAGACAACTAATAATAAACTATGTAAGTTTTTAGCAAAATATTCTATCCGTATATGCTTTGCAAGTGCTGATTCAGAATTTCTTTCTGGCTGTAGCGGTTGGTTTAAAAAGTGATACGCTAAGAAAAATATGCATTAAATCTTTTTATACCCTTGAATTTTAACCTCAGCAAAAACTTAAGGCTTAAAATAATGTTTTCGTACCAAAAATCTCTATACTTATAAAAACGTGTATAAAATTAAAACTAGGCTCTTGGCTATTAGAATATTAAAATCATATAAGAAACAGCACCTCATATACCAAAAGCTATCATATAATCGTTATTATTATTTCTTTTGCGTATTTGTGGACGTTTCGGAGGTAACTAACTAGTGTTTCTTTGATTTAATTTGATAACAGCAGTAACCGTGAAGAGTGATTTTTATGCTCTAAGTACTGGCGAAATATGTTCTTTGGGTGGTTCTTCGTCAGGAGCAAAATGTTAATTTCATCCTTCATGCTCTCATTAGGCTTTGCTAAGGACTACATACATTCCAGCACTGGCAAACGCTATTTTCCAAATTGCTATTGCTTTATATAATGCAGCTCCTGAGTCAAATTTAATATGGAGGCCATTTTGTTTTCAAGAAATATTTTGGAGAGACAGAAAGAAGAGAAGTTTTTCATTAATGAATCTTAAAAATAAAATAGTGCTCTATATTGTCTACAAAATTATTATGATGATAGTAATTTAATATGCTTGTACAAAATAAGTTTGGAAAGGAAATTGAAGCACCTATTTTATATTCTGTTGTGCTTATTCAACATACAGAAACAACATATAAATCACCAGTCCACTCTACTCTGACGACACTGTGACTTCCGCTCTGCAGCTTCTAAATATTCAAGAGTCTTCCCTCATCGAGGGCTGAAATCGTTGATTAACACGTTGTAGTTAAAAGATTATTAATCCTAATATTTCGCTATAATGGTGACTGATATAATATTCTTTATCATTCATTTTGATATAAAATAATATAACGTGTTGATTTATTTATGAGAAAAAAAGATACATTGTAGAATTAATGGATCTGAATACGGAGTCTTACATACATCTCTAACAATGTAACATACCTAGGTATATTAAAATGTCATGTGTCAAGATTTTCTCGCAGCCCTTATAGTACACCCGAAAAGAAATGTAAAATTATTGCTAACTCTCAGCAAAACCCATGGAAATACTTTCAGTCCATCAGTGATATGCTTTTTACCTCTTAGACAATAAAAATAGATGGAAATGAGCTACTTTACAACATCAAAAGAAAACATGACTAAGATAAAGCGCGTTGAAAATTTGGAAGTCTAATCATATTAAACATTTTAATTTAAATTCATAATAATAATTTCAGCTTTCATCATGTCATACTTTTGAGACGCAAACACAAATATTATTTTCTCTTCGCCACTTCTGAACATATGAAGGTCGTTTGACTTATTTCTCTGGCTTCCCAATTTAGCCACATTGACCAGCCAAATTTTATATAAATAAAAGTTAACTTTTAAAAACTATATGTGGGTGGGCGTACCCTCACTAACAATGCAGCATGACGTCCATTCAGACCTGTTATCTTACAAAATATTATTGCCTGATATAGCCCAAACCTAAGTACACTTCACAAGTTGCTTGTTCTACAAATTTATTGTTTATGAAGTAGGATTACGTCACACCACGTGTCCTGTAACTCGCGAGTTACCACATCATTACATGCATTTCAGTAACTCATTTCCTTATGGTACTTGAATTACTATATGACGTATAATCTAGAAGAATGCCACACCGTGTGTCGTGTAACATACTTCATTGAGATAGCATGCAAAGTTTCAAACTTGTAGCTTATTCCATTCTTGAGATATCTTACGGATAATCATAGAGTTTGTAACTTTTAAATCCCTCCGGTAGCAAAAAGGAACATTTTGTCAGCCTTCTAAATACCAGGCTTCGCTATCGCTCAGGATAAAACATAATAACGGTATTTCATCTTTTACAAATGTCTGATTATATAGAAAAAATGTGATAAGACTATCCTCTTTGTGTAGGTGGGAAAACCCGCGCATATCTACTATCTAATTCAAGATTGGCGATGTTAAAGTGGAGTCTTGCACATCTCTCCGAGATGAGCCAGTAATAAAATTTACGATGAACATGTGAAATATATGCCAGTAAACGGAATAGCGTGTAACGGGTGTGAACGCTCTTACACTCTTCCACTCTAGTTGAATATGTTTATCTCTGATATTATTATCAGGTAATGGTTAGGTCTGACTGTAAATAAATGAATTTTATGAGTAAAATAGTTGAGTGTATTTCATTACAAAAAATCCTGTTGGATCAAACATATTTTTTTGGACTAAATTCCTAGTTGATGAAGTGTTAGGGTTTCCAAGACTAGCTTTAAATTCAATAGTAAACTATATTTCAAATTGAATGACGCACAAATTGTCAGTATTTAATTAAAATTATTGAACTTTTAAATAAATTTGTGCTAAAAAATTAAAGAAAATAACAACATATCGCATTGTCTAACCGTTATAACATGTTGAGACGTCTCTTACATTAGCAAACCCAATTACTTCTCAAGGCTGACTATCACGAACTCCCGTCAAGCAAGGGAGGTAAGAACTATTCAGTCCCAGTGGAGTGGTAATGAACCTCCTCTGCAGGGAATTTGTCTCTGTGATGATACCACATTTGGAACGTCAGATTTGCTCGGCCTTAACGTTTGTCTCGGCTATTACCTCAAGGCTGGTCGGTTACTATCTGCTTAGGGCATGTACAATGTACATAGATCCTATTTATTTACAAGAAATGTTATTTACTACACTCTACACTATAAAACAAAGGATCTTTTTTTAACTATAGGTTTGATATTTTTAGTATAACTAGTCTTGTTTGAATCTCAATAGACGTGAAATTGTATGTCGTATACTATTCCAGTAGCAACTCGGGAAAATATCAGTTTTGAAAAAGTAAAGTGAAATTAATGTACGTTGTTATCATATATGGAAATTTGCCATCGTTATTTGGTACAAAAGGTATAACTCAACGTTTTAAGGTTTAGAATCTATACTCTGTAGGATAGAATAGGATACTTATAAAATAGATTATAATTCACGAAACTTTGTGGTATACATGTTTTAACATATAACAATCGTAAATGTCCGAAATCCTTTAAGATATTAATTCTAAGCAGTGGAATAAACACAATTTATTATTGAATATAAGTAATAGTAAAAAATTGGAGGAAAGGAACACTGAGACGTATGCCTTAGAATACTATGACAGGGTAATATTTTAGATTGAAATTAAGTGCCTGCCATATACAACAAAGGAGTTGTTTTTCGTTGCTTACAATATGGCTTATATGTTTCAAAAATATCAGGTTTTTTGTAGCTTTTATTGTGTTGGGAACAATTCTTTCTTTAACAAAAAGTTGTTGCGATAGTTGCTTATTATTGGCATCGTACTTTCGTTTAAAATTAAATAAATCATGCGGTATTAACTGAACAACTTAACCTGGTAATGGTAAATCAGATTTAAAAAGACCTATAAAATTAGTAAGAAAACTCTGTCTATACTCTTACTTCATTTTAGTAGGAATTTTATGAATCATTTGTACACTTTTTATGGCACCTTAAAGAAACAAGGTTGATGAAATATAATATGTATTATAACTTTTAAAAATGCTGTTAGGTTTCTTATAACAAATAAAGAAAATATACACCAAAAGAAATAAAATTTATTATCTTGACAAATATCATTTGAAAGAGATAAACTTTAGCCAAAAGGAGTGTGAAAAAAGTACAATTTGTATGTTCCGAAGCCTATATAAAAGTATATGTATAAAGGTAAAAGGTTTATACCTTCAACAGTTTTACATAACATAATATGAAATAATTAAATTAAATTTTAATCCTGCATTTTTGACTATGAGCAAATACCACAATAGATTGATTCAATTCCCTCAATACAAATACCGTTAATAAAAACACATTTTATAAAACAGTACATGCGCCATATTTGATATCACTAGTTAATTAAATCTTTACAGTTAACATTCTTTGTGGTTAACGTATAAAACAAAATAAAACAAATAAAACTTAAACTGTTTTAATCTAAATATTTTACTGATAAAACCAGATGCATTTGCAAATGTTAAATTTGAGATAGGTTTTAGCCACATAAACTAATTAAATTATACCCACTCTAGCAATATTAATGCTTACAATGTTGGATGCGTAAAGTGAGAGGGAAAATGTGGAGATGTTATCACAAAGGCTTGTAGTAAATCACGTAACCCGATTACAACGCTCTAATGTATAAATGATGTGAAACCCATCCTGTCCTACTATCTCATACATACTTAATGCATCCACTTTAATTGCAGATACTTTCTGTTTTATTATATTTGTGGCTCAGTTAATTATCAATAATGCAATAAAAGCTCTACATATTTATACATGAGTGTGCTTTGTACTTCTCTAAAAGACTTCTCTTTTAAAATATAAATATAAATTAATAAATATACAAAACAGTATACAAGAAAGTAGTAAACAGTTTAAATAATAATAAATTCATTCGAGACATTCTTTGGTCTGTCAGTATAATAAGCTATGGTTTTGATTGTACCGTTATTATTATTAAATTCATGTTTGAATATGACTGTATACAATAACATTCTAAGTTAGAATAGTACACACTTTAATATTATTACAAAACGAGGAATTTAAACCTTTCCTAACTCTCTTTTTCTTAGAATTATTTTTAAATTTAAAAACAAACACTCCAATAATATATTTTTCTGTGAGGCCTTTTGTGCTCGAGAATCACATCATCGGACCCACATAACTAAAAAAATGGTTACGTAATAATAGTTAGGTGGGTCTAATGATGTGTTCCTAGAGCACGAAAGGCCTCACAGAACTAAAAATAATATTATTGGAGTGTTTGTTTTAAAATTCACAATATAATGAGTTTTGAATGTTATCTTATATAAATCTGGGTGAATCAAAGTATGTCTAGCATTGAACAAACCGCAAACTCTAAATATATATATATATATATATATATATATATATATTATATATATATATATATATATACATATATATATATATATTTGTCAGTATTTCGTAAATATTAATTTTTTTTAAATCACACTGTTCCGAAACTGAAAATAACACCTAAATGTAGTAGTAAAATCCTATCACATTTAATACTCTATTTATCACATAGCCTACGTACATATTTCTCGCCGCCAATCGAAAAAATGGTCCTAGAATATATGTTAAATTGTGTATAATTAAGTTCTTTTCACGGCTAAACAAGAAGTCGCATATATAAAAATTATAATCCAAATCCATTCAGTAGAAAATAAACATGACAGCGATAGATCTATGTAATCTATGGTGTTTAATTATTAATTTAAAATAAAATATCCAGTAACAATACGGTATCATACAAAGCAATGGAAGTTCATATGTCGTGACTACACAATTACATTTACACATATTAACATCTGGTATACTCCCATTGATATCCTAACTAATGAAACAAGCACTTAAAATGTAAAAATATTTTAGCTTTTATAAGATACATTACGTACTTGTTAATAAACGAATAAGAAATTCTAGTGATTCCAGTCATATATCCGCTTCTTTCAAAAACATAATCGTTAATATCGAACAGTAACAGATAGTTAATAATCTTTAGTAACATTGGTAATTATACGACTCTCCTGTATCTTATAAGTAAAAGTAAATTGCTAGATAAGTTGTTATACGCTAATCTCGGGAACGACTACATCGGTCTATCCAATTGTTTTTTAATTCTTTATTCTAATATTCTTTGTTAATAAACGAATAAGAAATTCTAGTGATTCCAGTCATATATCCGCTTCTTTCAAAAACATAATCGATAATATCGAACAGTAACAGATAGTTAATAATCTTTAGTAACATTGGTAATTATACGACTCTCCTGTATCTTATAAGTAAAAGTAAATTGCTAGATAAGTTGTTATACGCTAATCTCGGGAACGACTAGATCGGTCTATCCAATTGTTTTTTAATTCTTTATTCTAATATTCTTTGAAATCCAATGAATGTTTTAATCGAGAGAAAAGTTTTAAAAGCTTTCCGGAGTATATTAGAATTTGTTAAAATAGTTATAATACAAAACACAGCCCGAATTTAACTGACCATAAACAGCTGTTGACACCTTCAAAAGAACGTTGTTAAGAGGCTAAAACATTTTTTTTAATGAAATAAAAAAAAATTAAATACACAGAGCTTGATCAGTTTGCAACCCAGATACAAACTACATTTTCACCATAAATCTTTACCAGTCATTACACAAGTAGAGAATTAAAACCATTTAACTAATTAGAAGTACAAACTAAACTCCGTTATAGAACGCACCAAAATGAACAAGCTGTGCATTTTTGCACGTAAGGGTACCTGACACTTGACTCAAATTATTTCTCAGACTACTGTCCGAAGAACATCAAGGCTTATCTCACTCAACATTTATTATAAACAGCTATTTCTAAATGTTGAATGAACTTAGTTTAAGGGATTTCCAAATATTGCACTCATACCAAAAACGATGCTTTTAACCAAAACTTTCTTTTTAAGTTTACGTATACATATATTTTCTTGACACGGTAAACAATCTAGATTAATTATACTACCAGAAATGTTTTAGACGCTTTTTAATACAAGTTGGTTTCCGAGTCCTACATGGTATGTATATATGTTCTTGGTCGGGTCAACAACACTAAATTAATTGTGAAAATGTAAATAAATTAGACAAGTTATGAATTTTAAAGCAAAACAGACGAAATATACACTTTTTGATTTAAGAACGTTGGAGGCGTAAATGATTATGTATATTTCCTTCATCATTTTGGAAGGGGAAACTCTTCTAAAGCTTTTGAGATATCTGAGACCGGAAATATATTGTAGTACTGGTCTAACTGGTATACCTAATACGTATTTATTTTCATAAAAAAGTTAATATCATCTGTGGGACCGTAAATGTATTTGACTGCAAGTAAGTTTAATCGGTAAGGATAGATATTTTTGGGACTTTCGTAAATGAAAAGATTTAAGAAAATATACTCATAAGCTTTATGTCTATAGGCCTTCTAAGTATATTTCATTTATCTGGACGATGCAAACTCAACTAATAACAGTGGAGTTATCTGAGACCGGACGTAAATTAGAAGGGCCGGAAGTAGTCACTTTTATTATTGCAGTGGGTTTCACTGAGGTTTAAATGTATATATTATATAAATATAGGTCTTTGGATAGGCAAACTCAATTGCAGTATCAAAAATATAACAGGTTAAAACCATAAATGTATGCTTTTACATTCGCAAAACAAATATGAATTAATATTTTAATTAACATTTTATTTAACTTAAGAATCCATAGGTACTGAAATATTAAGTATCAGATAAAATCGAATGCCTACATCCTACATGCTTCTATTAAAAGTTTAGAAAATTGCGTGCGAAACCGCAAGTAATAGCTAGTTGTTTATATTATTCAATTCCTGATTTTTCATGTCATCAGACGCGTGTTATGACGTCATCTTAGCCACCTAGTCTACTTTATAGGTAGAAATTAACATTGTTACCGTAATTTTACTTTTCAGACTAGAATATTAGGCGTATTAACAATTAAATATTTTATATCTTATGCACATTCCAGAGTTCAAACTAAACATTTCATTGAGATTATTTGGACGGTACTATCCTCAATTTTTGTAAAGGAGGCACTAAACTGAAATACGACTCTGAATCACTTTGATGGTATTTGTCCTTCTGTAAATTCACAACAAAATATAAATTCCAAAACACTTCCCACTACATTCGTAGCTATTTTTGTCAGTAAATTATTCAACGCTTTACTAATTAAATTAGCTAATTAATGCGCAATCAATTGCTTCAATCCGTCTATCGTCTAATTATAAACCGGATCGTTTGTTGTTAGTGAAAAACGTGTTAAAAGTAAACCCAAACTATAAAAGATAAAGAGGGGGTCAAATTTTCAATATTATTTTTATAAATTCATTTGAAAGGCCCATTCCTGTTCTTTAATTTTACGACAATCTGTTCTTCACGTTACGATAGTCGTTTAAAATCGGCCAATGTCAAGTGGTAGGTATCATACACTGCTGCTTTCATTATCCAATTCAATTTATCAAACTTTGATTCTCTATGATAAGTAAAATCTTGGTTTCTGATGATCGACGCCCCTCATTATAGTGCTAGTGCTTATGTTCAATTTATGTTTTAGTTCTTTTCGTTGGTGTTCATTGTATTTTTATATGTTATGGTATTTATAGTCTTTCTGTTAGTTATATCAATTGAAATAGTAGCTCTATTCACTGTTCACTTAATCTCTATTCTTGTTATTGTTACATGATATTTCTATTGTTGTTCGTACATATATAATCTATTAATCTAAGATAACAGTAGGATAAACTAGAGTGGGATTGAGTCAACAGTACACACACACACACACACACACACACACACACACACACACACACACACACACACACACACACACACACACACACACACACACACACACACACACACACACACACACACACACACACACACACACACATATATATATATATGTGTACTGTTGACTCAATCCCACTCTAGTTTATCCTACTGTTATCTTAGATTATTTACTGATGTTAGTCCTTTTTATATATTTTATTTACTGTTTTTCTTCAGAGTATTTTAATAATTGTTGTTGTTTCTTATTTTAATAGCTCTCCTTAGGCTATATGTTCTGTGTCCTATTGCTATAACGTGTCATAGTCCTAGTACTAGCCTTATAATTTCCAGTCTTGTACAGTTGTTGCCTGTTTTGTTTGCTGGTCATGCCTCCTTGTTGTATGTTACTATTTGCTCTCTGTCTTGTTAGCTCCTAAGAAATCATTAGTACATCTTGTCCATAATTATTTTTTGTTATTTCTGTATAAAATTGGCGTTTGCCGTCGAAATAAATAAATTATTTTGTACTCTTCCAAAGTAATTTTAGTCTCATTTTTAGTAATATCAACAGTTTTAAGTCGGGAGTGGTGCAATACATTCTGGGTTTCATGATGCCAGCGTAACTTTAATAGTCTTTATTCTGCAGAGGAGTGATCTGCGGTGTGGACAGGGGGGGGACATTTTCGGGAGCGTTCCGATCGTGGCGTTTTAACGTATACCTCACTACTTATTTATCACCCTCTTATATTTCTATTTTATCTCCAAAATCCTTGTCTTACAATAAAACATAATTAAAAAAACTAAAACAAATTCGAGCTTGGTTTAAATACATTCAGAGTGTGTTTGACCACTCAATATATTTCTACAATCCATAAATATTTAACTCAATGATCCAAGTTAGTAATGAGTTATGATCCTAGTAATAATGTATTCAAGGCACGCCTGAGGGGTCACCTGATCGGTTAGGCCTACTACATTCTCAGGAGGATGCCCTTTCATGGTATGAGATATCTAACCATTTAGGTTGGACTAGAATATTTTTATGATTATTATTAGTGTGATTCGTTTAATGTGTTGTGAGGTGTACACAACACAATGTATTTTATACTATGCATATAAATTATTTTACTCCTTTGTGTAACTTAACAATTAAAAATACCCTACTGCAATATAAAATCCATCAATTGCAGAAAATGAACATAAAATTGAGATGCATATCCTAATAACTCACAACTCTTTAAAATGTAAAACTAAATCTAAATCTATTAGCATATTTTACTTTATAACAATACAGTTTCGTGTACACACCACGATAAAATAAATCATTGTATGAAAAAGTATATAATAACAATGATTATAATAATCGCTGGTCCAACATAATAAACATTGTTGGGGCCAGTTTTGTTAAGACAGTAGGAAGATCCCCGTTCAGATGACGCTCAAGCGCGACTTGAAAACTTGGGAGATCTCTTAATACCTTTGGGTATTGAGTTAAATATTTTTTTCATTAAATATCATTGTCTGTACATTATTAATTTATTTTTTAATTAATCAAGCTGTATAAATCATAATTAGCTAAACCTATCCTGCCTTATTTAACAAATCTCACTCTACCAACGCTAGCTAGTTCATTTGTTGATGCTGACGTGCTAGGACATAATTGTACTTGATTAACCCTATTTTTTTGTTTCAAACTTTTTACATATACAGTATAGTATTTGGTATAAAAATAAAGCACAGATTCTGGAGATAATTACATGTAAACAGCAAAAATATTTATATTTTATACAAAAATAACACCGATTCCCCTTAATATCGTCGGGGACTGAGTTTAATATTTTGGGATTAAACAATACACAGACTGTACTAAACTAAACTGAATCATTCTATATTGAACTAGAAATTTTTGTTAGTATTGTAATTATGTGTAGGAAAAACCTGGGACTTTAAATTTGGGTAAAAGTTATTACAAATTATAAGGTTTTGATGTTTAGGCTAAGATAGTATGACTCAACTTTAGCTTTGAAGTTGGATATACCATTTAATTGTTGGAAGTCTCTTTCCATTACCATTTAATTGTGTATATTTTGTTGATGTCTATTTCAACTTAACTTTCGGATTACTAAATCTGTATGTATGTTTTTTGTGTGTAATCTAGTTGTTTAGTTTTTAAATTAAAACCAATTGATATTTTCCATATAAATGTACATCAACTTGTATTTGATATAAATTCCTTAACAAATATTATGCTGCATTTGTTAATGAGCATAATACTTTTTAAATTATAAATATTTATTTCAAATCAACATTATATAATACCTCAATTACACATATTTGACCATCGACTTTGAACTATAGGTATGGGTGACAGAACAAATAACAACTTTTTGTACGTGTGTATTACAATTACCATAATAAAGGTATATTCTTAGCTATGTGTGAACAGTTCTTCCGAATTATAAATTAATTTCCTGCAGCATATCATGACTTTCCCTTATCGGTAATATCAAAGTAACAATAATGTCCTAATTAATATACTTGTTACTATAATATTGTATTTAACGGTATTTATAAAATTAGATATGTTTGTTTTATGCTCGATTATTTAAAGTTGTACAATATAATACTCGAAATTAGGACCCAAGTTTAGAATGACACATCTTAATAGCATGCACTTCTAATTTACTCTGAAAAACTTTATGACTCACATGAATTATATATATTGCATCTGTAAAAAACAAATCCTTTATCCTTTTTAGAAAAATATGTCTTAGCAATAATGAATTAATCAGCTATTTCCATTAAAAGGCTTGTATAAAAGAAGACATTAGCCAACATAAATTAAGGTTTGAATATGCGTATACTGATTGGCTTATATAAAAGTAAAAACATGAATGAAACTACTTTCCATCCTTCTTGACGTAGATTGGTAAAAAAAACGTTATACTCTATCGACCTAGTATCAGAGTGAGGTGTGGTACATCTGGTATGTATGGTGTAAGCTGGGCAGGGCTGTGCATCATTTATACATTAGCGAGTGGAAATCGGATTTGGCGTTTTCCACCAAGCCGCAGTGGCAGCGATCCCAAACATCTCTACTCTCCTTGTAGAGGGACTGAGACCCAATCCATTACTTCGATTCTACTGAGCAGCATTCTGAGATCAATACGAGTAAACTATAGATATAATTCAGTCACTTCAAATTATTCAACTTCAATTTCAATTTTTAAGAAAAACGTTAATGTTTTCCTTCTACAGATTGGCCTTGAGGGAGCCGAGGCCCTAATCTTATCAGAATATGGGCGGGCTTGACCTTGGTCCTTTCTCTCACCCCTCCCCCCTCCGATATCATCTGTCATTCATCTACATTTCAAAGTGATAACTATTTCAAATAAATTATATATAAATTTTTTGGTCGGTTTGTTTAATTTAATTTATTATTGTTATTGTTGCTCTTTCGTTTGCGTCTGAACCATACCCGGCAAAATAAACTAACATTAATTTCTGTAAAAGATAGCGTCTCTAGCCTACGCACAGGCTGCTTGCCCATGTAGGCTAATTTCCTACAAA
The DNA here is from genome assembly GCF_021130785.1 of Homalodisca vitripennis. Classification (NCBI taxonomy): domain Eukaryota; kingdom Metazoa; phylum Arthropoda; class Insecta; order Hemiptera; family Cicadellidae; genus Homalodisca; species Homalodisca vitripennis. Next base: position 45,783,377 of record NC_060211.1, on the reverse strand, counting down.
TATATATTTAGAAATTACAATGTTTAAAATTTCATTGTTAACAAATATTTGCAAACCCATTTGTAATCTCTGTACCTATAAGAAGATTGTAGAAATAAATTTATATTTCATTTCATTTTTTTTTTCATTTCAATTACGAAAACATATCTATAATGATTGGAAAAAGTAAATAGTCTAGTGAAGTATGCTAGAGCAATAATATAATAGTTAAACATTTAATACAAAAGAAATTTTTAATTTTAATAAATTTATTTTCTTTAGTGTTTATTTATTACAAACTTAGTAATTCATATATATATATATATAAAGTGTATATAGTTAGTGTATATATATATACTAACATAAACACTGCACACAATACTTAAAAAAAACGAAACAATATTACTAGATAAAAGTTTATTAATATTTTCAAAATGAAGAACTCTAAAATAATAGTTCTTTCAGACTGTGCTAAGTTGTGCTATTAACTATTATATTCTTGATTCATATGGATTCCTAGTTACTTTTTTTCCTGAAGGATATGTTTTTAAGTCTCATAAAGTCGATAATATTCTAAATCCTAGCATATATTAAGAGAATATCCAACGTCCGAGAAAAAGTTACATTGTTAAAGACAAACGCCTTGTCTAGTTTATAGTTTTATAAAAAGCTTAGTTACGTATAGCTGAACTAGGACTCAATGGGCTGCAAACCAAAGTCTTATCGGTTGGATGAAATCCTAAAGAGAAAAATATTTGCCATCTTTCAGTGATCAGCAACACTACATTCCGAGACCTACTATCTGATATCTTCTTCTGGTAAATAACTAACCTAAGACATAATTACAAACTAATGCAGAATACAGGTCACAATAGATCAGCATTATTCGACCAACCACCTAAAACTGTGTTCCGTAGTTCAGTGTTAATAATTAGTGTTGTGTTAAGTTTTTTTATTAAGTGCATGTTTATAGTTATTGAAGTTGACAAACAACATGGTGGTTGTGATTCCTGACTTACGCGTGTCACAACGCGCTGGTATGATTTGTTTATCTTAGTCTAGTTTGTAATTATATTAGACTAGCGGGCCCGGCGCGCTTTGCTGCGCATTTCAATAATTTTTTGCAAAAGTTGCCCGCGGCTTCGCACGCAATTTCCCGTTGAAAACAGTACACTATATTCACTTATTCTTTTTCTATCACATTCTAAACATTGCTGAGATAATTGATAGTCGTTCCATCGTGAGCCTCTTGGGCGTATTATGAAGGTATGTACCATATTCCTGCCTCTATCTAGCTGTTACCCACGGCTTCGCACGCAAATCTTAAGAACCGAAGTCCTTATATTACTTAGTAAATTTTTTTTTTTACTATAATAAATTTTAGATTAAATTAGTTATATCTCCGATGCCACGATTGAGCTTGCTTTGTTGTCTCGATCGAGAGAATATGTACACACGGAGTTTTGAGAACCATACTTCTGTCAAAAAAAAACAACTAAGGTTGATTTTATAACATTCTTTATATTTGTAGCCAACGTAAGATAGTAATTATTATGATATCTGCATTACTCTTCTGATCAAGCATGAGCATGGTTTATATTAAATAAATATTGCAGTTAAAGGTGAATTTTTACGTCAAATTTGAATTGTATTATCTGGATAGTAAAGTCTATGTTTAACAGTGATTGCAAAAACAGTTTAAACAAAATTTGTCGTTTCTCTTAAACTTACTCTATGCTTTAAAACTATAAGTGTAATATATGTTTACAAAGAACAGCTGATTAAAAATTTGAAAAGACGTTAACATATGTTTGCTGCAATGCATTTCTTATGGGTATTTCTGTAACCAGTGGGGCGGAATCCTGAATCGGGAAAGGGATGGGCATAGCTTATAAACCTTCTCCGTGGAAAAATACATATACGTACAAATTTTCATCATGATCGGTCCAATAGTTCACGATTCCATAAAGGACAAACATACAAACATTCATTTTTATATATATAGATTAGTTATTTACATGAAGAAGAGGTCAGATTACAGACCGGCTAACTATAGCGCTTTAATGTGGTAATCAGATTGTAGGCTAACGGTACACGAAACGACATCAATCTTGTTTCCTGCACTCCGTCTACCTGACTTAGTCCACTGGACTTTATATATAGAAAAATTTGAGTGGTTTGCATTGTATTTGTTTGATAGGCATGTCGAATATGTGTTGTGCTTTTGTGTTAAACGTAACGTATGAAGTTTGCCTAGACGATTGTAAATTCTTTTACGAAACATTCGATAATGTTGGGTGACATCTACCAGAGTTTCATTACAGTTCCTTTTAAATTTAACTTTGAATTAAAAACAAAACTAGCAATAAATCTGACCTGTATAAAAAAAATTATTATGAAAATAGATGAAAGCGCGTTGCAACAACTTGGTGTAGCCCAGGCCCGAGGATGTAACGCGGTCAATCCACCGCCAATTATTGACTTCATCTAGTACGACACATTTTATTTGCAAAAATCAATGTCCTGCCATATAGACCATGCCTAAGTAATGCATCATAAACAATTATTGAATACTTTTTTATGAGTTTATGAATTTTCTTACACAACTTCTTTTACAAACAAATAATGTAAGGATTAACTTTATTCGTAGTCCTAAAATAAAATAAATCCATCAAAATATTTGCCACGAAATTTTATTTCTGTGAGATATTTGCCACCTGATGAGAAGATGGCACCATTACCGTAACAAAAGTTCACCTCGACGCGCTTCATTTGTTACAGCGGTTTCGCTTGAATTTTGCCTTCAATGTTACTTTCTTAAAAAGAGGAAAGTTAGATAGTAATTAGTATGACAGTGTCCTCCAACGTAATAAGTATATATTTAAATTTTATTCTTGATTATAGAAGCAAAAAAACTGACGCGTGCAAGAAGGTAACATTTAACTTTGTAAAGTACAATATAATAAGTAATTAAAATAAAAAAAACCAAAAGTATTTTACAAAAATGTTTCACTTATAATAATTTAATTTAATGCAATAATTTTTGATTCCATTAAAACAATTGAGGGCACAGATATAACATCTGAATGATTATTTAAGCATGATTAATTGCTACAGTTGAGATGTTCAGATCAAGGTTTCTCTCGCTGCTAAATCAGCTGATTTTCCTTCTCTACGTTACTTTCCACGCGTAAACATATCTATCCCTGTATAAAAACGTAAACTTAGAACAATTGAATTATGTTTTTGACAGTCTAATGTTTACAGATCTAATTTTAACACAAAAATATACGTTACCTTAATAAATTATGATTACTAGACTATGCAATTTTAGATACCCTTATTAAAACTTGAGTATGCTTTACAGCATATTGATAAAAAGTATCATTCCATACTCGTCTCATAACTTTTACTGGTAGGCTTGATAACATTTTCCGAATGCAATATCGTTCAGAAATAGGTCACTTTCTTGACAAGTAATGAAACATTGTACTATATATTTAATTTTAATTTTATTTATTTACAAATGAATAACATCTGTAACCTAGCAAGAGTGAAATAAGAAATAATTTACCTTTGAAAAAAACTTGAAATTAAATAACTACTCGATATGAATTTTGAATAATGTTCAAAACTAAATGCAAGTAATGGTTTATTTCTTTTAGTTTTCATGATCATTTTCTGTATTTATTATTTGTTTAAGGATTCATACTAAAAACAATACAATTAACCTGAGGTAAATTTTATTTTGCAAAATAGTTAATTTTGACTTATAAGGTCGTTTTTAATAAATTAAAAAAAAATCATACGCATATAAATAATGTAAGCGACAAGTTATAGATCACTGGAAGCAATTTGGCTTTGACCTTTCTTGGTCCATAGTTCAATATCGAAAAGCTTATAGTGAGTGTCTCGAAACTGCTTGTTTAATTGTCTAATGTATGAAATAACATGTGGTTGGTGTAAGGATAATGAACATTTAAAGCTTTTTTACGTTGAAATTATTTCTAGATGGAAAAATAAATTAAAATTATATTTTTATCTAGCTAAAATTTTAGTACCAGTTAAAACTTACACAGATCTAGCTATCAGTTAGACACACACACAAATCAATAAATAAGAAGGGAAGAGGTACATCTTTATATAAAAGACGCCAAATAGTTATAGTGGCAGTACCTTTAACGACAACCTTGAAGTGCATTTGATACTTTTGGAATACCATGATTTCCTATATCTCTACAATCTTTTAGACCATATCCCCTCAATAAAAGAATAGTCCTCTAATTTATCTAACAATGAAAGATGAAAAACATTTAACTCTTTACAACAGCATTGGTTAAATCCTATTTTAATACCTTCGTTATCGTGCCATACAAATAACTATCCCCATGGTTAACAAAACCAGTATCTAAAGTAGTTTAGGATTTAAACGAAAATGAATTTAAATGGTTTGAAATTCCTATATAATATTTGTAAACTAGCTAAATAATAACAGGGAATTTTATTGATTAATTAATTGTTTAACACATTGACTATGGCGGACGGACACTGTGAATATCCCGGCTACCAAAAAATAGGTACATGTACTTGTGTTATAGAGGTGGTGTTAACAGCGTATAATATTGCTAGAGATGTATCATAGTTTAACACGTATATTATAAGTAAACGAGTATCGTAGTTTAATACATAGACTACGCCGGACGCACAATGAGAGTATGCTCTAAAGTAGGAGCAAAGTCAGTACATGTACTAGTGATGAAGCGAAGGTGTGTAACGCAAATGCAACTTATTATAGACAAATGGAAACCCATTAGAGTTTAATTTCAATTGAATAAATATTGTCCTAGTATAACTGTAGTAAGATCAAATCAACGGTTAAATGTTAAATAATTGTTTTAAATAATGTTTTTACTATGAAAATATATTGACTCTGATTCAGTTATTCGTACGAAAACGTTTGAAACTGAAATATGAGGATTTCAGTAGCGAAATCAGGAACAAAACTCGTACAGCATGTGTGGGATTGAGAATGATTTATGGAAACGCAGATTAGATGAAAAGGCTCTCCACCTTTATCCTTTCTGGGAAAAGTTGTTGCTTTACCTGTATTCCTCTTTGTTATGACTCACCGGTTTTTCTCTAAAATAATAATTCATATAACTGCTACCTGTCGCTCCCGGTTTCGCAAGTAATTTAAAAAGTTGAAGCCTTAATACTATTTTGTAAAATAACTTGAAAAGTAAGATATTTTTCAAACCTACAAAGGCATACATAAGGTACATGAAATTTAATTGTTCATGGTTAAGAGTACCACAGTGTAACCTAACTCTTTTCTCATGCTCTACAAGTTTAGAAGTATCTCTCTCTCTCTCTCTCTCTCTCTCTCTCTCTCTATATATATATATATATATATATATATATATATATATATATATATATATATATATTTCCAACGTTACAGCTGAGTCTGCCTTGTTAAAGCAATCAAAATATAAATTTAAAAATTTCAGAAACTTACTTGCGCCAAAAAGCGTTTACATGTATCCCTTGTTATATACTTCCAGTCTAAGTTGATTCAAACACCATATTACAGTTTGCCTTGTCCCACCGAAGAAAACACGTATACACAAGTAGGAATGAAAAGCCTACTTCGGTTAAAAGGTAAATGCCTTAAATGCAAGTGTATAGTGCCTTGTTAATCCGTTAAAAAGTATATACGTATGTAGCTCTAGGAAATGTACTTCGATAAAAATCGCCTATTTTCGCGTCTTGTAATCTACTTTCGGACTAAAACATACCTGAGTTCTCGTTGTCGTACCGATGAAGAAAATATACATACATACGTAAGATTGAGAATCCTATTATGGCCTAGGGTGAAATCCTTTTCAAAAACCATCCCCGAGATTATTACAAAGCAATACTTTTAGCAATTAAATTTAATTTAAAAGATTTATCTAAATACAAATTAAATCCATAAATAAAAATATATATTATAAAGTAGAATGTGTTTTTATTCGTAAGGAAACAAACGAATCAATGAAAAAAATGCCTAATACCTGTGAGCCGGAGAGAATGGATAAAGATTTTTCACGCAAGGATAAAACATATCTTGCCTTAACTACAAAAATGCAAACCTGAAATTTACTATGAATTTTAAACTAAGTGTACAGTAATCAACTTGTATAAAGTTAGCATATTAAGTCACAATTTTATTCGTAGCCATCAAAAGATATTTAGAAAATTAGTTCTTACTAAATCATAATTATGTAAGAAATATTTACCTGAAAATAGTGGCCTCCATTACAGTAACAAATGTGTACCTCGACCACCTCATTTATTACAACGGTTTCACTTTAGTTTCACCTAAAAATTCGTGAAAAAATTACCAATTATTCCTCTATAGAACTCAGGAAAAAACTGGCTGTGTTCGATTTGCTTATACAATAAACTTTTTCTCATCTCCTGGACTATTACTGGACTTTATTCAATATTTTAGATTTTGTGTTTTCCTTGTAAATATAAAAATCGGGTTTGTGATTTGGTGAATTGCATTTTAGTAATTTTAATCACAAGAACTGTTACTGTCCTTCAGACAGAATCCTTGAAGTAAATGAATATTTATTAAACATTTTCCATTATGTTTATAGTGCAAGTCGTCAATATGGAATTGACTTAAAATTACTTTACGTAAATATTATAACATTTACAGTTTATGACGTACTGTTACAAGCAATGACTTTTGTCAACTAATTAAATGATAAGATTTTGACGCTTCATTTTCATCCTCAAATGATCTAGAAGAAATAAGTAGGTTTATAAATTACACTAACATTATAGCAATCAGCCGGTTAGCTTTTAAAATAGTTTAGCCTCAATGTGGCATTTATATCTCAGTGGTACTTTTCTTTTAATAAGAACAAAAATGATCCTGGAAAGTACTTAACTAATGCCATGAATTGTTCAAGTTATTAAATAAATTGTTGCGTTCCTAATAGTCATACTCTTCTCCAGTGTACCACAAGTATTAACTGCCCTTTAATATTAGAATCCCGTAACCTGGCATTTTACTAACTTCATATCAGTACACAACATAAAAACGTAGCTAGCTAATTATAGTTAGCAGCTATCCTAGCTGGCGTTTATGCCATTTAATACTTGAGCATCACTTATTTATCTAAGTATACCACACAATTAAATTACTACCTACAATTAACAGGTTGAATAAATTCTTTATCTCAAATTATCAAGACAACCTTTAGTTTGCTGTGGTCTAGTCAGCATCGTACAAAGTTGCAGTCATAGTACCTTATTCAGCATCATAATTAGACCATATTTGCACTCTTTATTAAATCAGTACTTTAGAGCGGTTATTCCCAATGAGAGTGTGCTTTAAAAACACGACATTCTTACAGTTTAAGTTCTGGTTGAGACGAAATTTATACTAATTACAACGAGATAAAAAATAATTAAAAGTCAGTTTTGGGAAGAATAGTACTGTAAAAAAGTATATTAACTTTTGACACATCTGTTAAGCTGTATAAATGTTCTGTCCCTCTCTCTTCCCATAGTTACACCGCAAAAAGCCATTCTCCATCTTTGTCACTATCATTTATAGACAATCTCAAACTTAGGTTATCTACTCACTCGGACTGAAACACTGCTTTACATGTTATGACTTTCCAAGCACTTCAACTTGCCACCATTAAAACAAGGATAGTAAAATACAAATGTGAGGCCTTCTGTTGGCTGACTTGCATAGTAAAACATAGAAACACTATAAATTGTACTATTCCTCTCTTTGTTAACTACATTTAAATAAAATAAAGGCTATATACAATTAAAGAAAAAGCGTTTTATATGCATGACATTTTAGAAAAATGTTGTGCTACTTCCAATGCTATGTTGATGATGCATTTTCTGCACTACAACAAAAACGTCACTCTGGAATAAATTTTATGCAAAGACTAACATTAATACTAAAAAATATTAATTTTTATACAGTTTTTTTACTCTATCATTCCTTCCCTCTTTTTTGCTTGCATTTTTTAAGCTATTTATTTAACTACATAAATACTTCCAAAACAGCATGTCGATTTTTGTGCAGTTTTAAGACACTTGAAGGTGCAATGTATAGTTAATAAAACATGCAATATATACAGAATTAATTTTCTGATTTGATAATTAATTCAATATATACAGAATGAATTAATTATCAAATCAGAAACGTCCATAAGGAAGGTCGTGATATATCTGTCACTTTTATGACGGACTGGTAGTATTATAAGAAATAACGGTCATATTACGACTTACTGACATAAAATTGCATTTCTAAGAAAATTAATTGTAAACAGAGAAGCTTACGAGGCTCTTGAAACAACTCGGAGCAGACTTGGCTTACTTGCTTTCTCGAGTAATTTAGAGATCCATTTGTCATGAGTGTTATTTGTCGTCTCTGTGCTCATTTTACACTCAATATCTTGTACTAAGGAATAATATCTCGTTTAAATCCTAATCTTAATAATATTAAAAGTGCCTTTGTATGTTTGTTTTCCCTTCACAGATAAACTATTTAACCGATTGTACTGAAATTTTAAGTATTAATTCTTAGACTCTTTGTGACAATTATAGGCATATTTCTATTTGAAAAATCCTGCCCGGCTAAGAACGACTGGTCCCGTAACATTCAAAAACACTACCTTCGTCTCTAAAGTTGCAAAGCATTAATTGAAACTGCCTGTTAAATGTAAACACCTGTGTTGAGTAAACATCGTTTTATTACAGGTTAACCACATATTTCATTGATTTAACCACAATTTAAAATTGTTTACATATTAGTGTGAAAGCATAGAGAAAGCTTGATAAAAACAACACCCCTTATTTCAACTTTTTGCAACTGCTGTTGAGCACAGAGTAAGAAAATATCCGGATAAGAAAAGTTCAAGTTTTAGTAAAAAATATTTGTAAGCGAAAAGTTTTAGCAAATATAAAGTCAATCTCTAGTACTACGTAGGTAATAACATTTAGCTCAGTATAGTTCAAAAGTTAACACGCATAAAAATGATAAAGTTATTAGCTACTTTTTATTAACGAGAACAAAAAAACATTAAAATGTGATGAAGGTCTTAAAGAATTCATGTGCTAGTGTGAGTGTAGAGACGTATTTAAATATAATTTACACTTTTAAATCTACAATCATTAATCTAAGTGTACAATTATTGTTCATTAAATAAACAATAGAATGCTGTTTTCAAACATCGCCTTGTTTGCTATATCCAAATGAAGTAACTGTGATAGTTGCAAGCACACTTCAAACCCTTTGTATACAAACACTAAAACCATTCATATTGATTAGACCGACGCAGCCAAGCAATTCATTATCTCTCTCAGAAGTTTGCATAATTGATGTGACTTGCGTGTAGACAGCCCTGTAACACCGAACCTTATCCCTTGTCAGAGAGGGATTTTACATTACTACTCCTTGTTTTCCGAAACTGTCCTTATAGAACCCTTGTATGTACGTAATAATATATGAGAATTTCAATAGTGTCTAAAATAATTAAAAAATTTCCCTGTTAATCATAATAATTCTTTTAACTGAACCACCACATTTTTCATATTACTAACATTTAAATGACCAGCAATATAGTTTTTGCATAGACGTGATGTAATTTAAATGACAATAATTTAGAATACTATTCATTTTAATTTTAAGCCTTAACCATTTACAAGGCAGAAGATTATAACGGTAGTATTGGTTTATTTCTAATAATTTTAAACAGCCAATCCTAACAGCAATCTTTTTGCATTGAGCTGTTTTTCAGTAATGGTTTTAGTTAGCGTAAAACTTAAATGCGTTATGAAACAAAATTAAATCATTGTACAGTCTTAAAAAAAAAAACAAACGCATATTGGAAAACTGCATAATACAGTACTTTAAATAAGTAAATCTATTATTTTTCAGATGTTTTTATAACATATAATAAAGTATTATATAATTTATTTTATAGTAATGGAAATACACCGTCGCTGTTTAAAGAACAGGATTTTAATAATTCATGTTAATTTTGCTCAAATTCTGATATGAAAAATTGGCACTTTCATTTAATGCTTAGATAATTCATTCACAAATCAATATTTAAAATTACAAAATAATAAAATTAACTGGCTATCATAGACATTTTTCTTACATTTAAGTATATTTGACATTCTTTGCCAAGCCATAAAACTTCTGTATTACCTCTACATTCCATAAAAAGTAAGCAATTACAGACAGATCACGGCTTAAATACAACTTCGTATTAAATTCAACTTAACAATTTGTTATAAACAAGTAACGAAATCTAATAACTAGATACGAAGGGGTCAGAAGCCAAGGGGTACAAGTGACTCTTTTTGAGTTTTGAGAAAACAAGGTTTAAAGTTTAAGTTATATAATCAAATCCAGGGACAAATATGTTCAGTAAATTTACCACATTATTTTTTACTGGTATTTCAAAATGCTAAAAAACCTTTTTTTATATTGGGTTTGAATTTCCCTCTTTATGATATGGGCTACTATCTGATAAGAGGTGCCACTTGTATCCCTTGCTTCCAAGTGGAGTTAGGAAAAAATTAAGAACACAGGCTTTTATGTCAAATAAAACCCACATTTTATTACAAAACCTCCTATATTAAATATTTAGTCATAATCACTGTCAAAAAAGTTTTCTAATTCAATGTTGTCTTCTTCATGATGAGGGTTTTCCTCACAAGGTTGATCTTCTCTTGATTGGGCCTGTCTTGTTAAAGTATTCCCTTGGTAGTCTAGAGATCTGTAAAATCTGTGGTGAACCGGAGGTACAATTGCAGCAGATTAAGAAGATCCTTGTACTTAGATGCCTTTATTTTCTTTTTGTTTGTTTTTGGAGGCAAAGGTGGCAGTTGGGTCGTAATCCTTCCTGGGTTCTTAGCGATCATGCTATATTCTGGAAACGGTAAGTCTTTATTGAAAGTAGTTTTGTAGAACAAAGTCCAAGGATGATTTTTTCTAAATTGTAACCACTGCATCTTACTGATACCCTGTACAGATTTAACATAGAAACTTGTGAATGGCTTCCATGGAAACAAAATCTTCATCTGACATCTTTTTTACCATGAACTTTTTACTTGCTCCGGCAATAATCTCCATCCAATCGTCAGGAACATAAACGCCCCTCTTCGTGTTCCTCTTCATATTTTCAATCTTCTCAAAGGTCCTGTCACAGTGGTTGTAAGAGTGCCCAGTAAGCAGAAACTTCAAATCAATGGTCTCAATGTTAGTTGTATTAACAACGTGAAACCAGAACTTTACTGTAATGTGACTCTTGTTCTGGCCCCCACAATTGTCGCTAAAATCTGTCAAGTGGGTTACAGTTGGAGGAAATTATTTTATATACTGCAACAAACAAGAAGACAATTTCTTCGCACCCTCTAGAAGCTTGTGCTTCATGCCACATGAACATGAACGCATTACCTGTACAGATATCATGGACGTTGAAATTATAGGTCCAAAGTTGACAAGAGTAGTAAATTCTAGTACAAGTTAGTATTGGGGTTGGCAACATTTTTTGGGAGGTCAAAACATATCGCAACATGGGTTGGGTCATCTTTTACCTCCTTTTCGCATGTTCCATTTCAGTTTTAGCAGTCTCAGCTTGATGGAGGTGAAATTCTTTAGCTGTAGTAGCAGCTACCTTTGCTTCTTCATCTCCGTGTTCGATGGTGTTTTGCAACTTTATCACACGTATTGCAAGTGTCTGTGTGTGGTCGATGGAAAGTAAGGTTGAAACAAGTGTTGAAAATGTGTCTGTAATAAGATACAGTAGTAGGTTCCACGCCCCGATCTTCACAGAAAAGCTTGTAACATTCATACATCTTTTTAATGTTAAGGTTTTTCTGTCAAGATATTTCCTGTTTGGATTTTGATGTCGAGAATAGTGACTGGAGTATCTTGGAAACATTGCAATATGCTCCTTGACCAAGTCAATTTTTTCCTGCACAATTTTGTTGTTGTTTTTTTGTCTCGAGGTGGAATACCTGTTTCAGATGTGTTTCTTAGAAAGCAACATTAGTAATTCGCTTTTTGAACAATACAGTAAACAGAACACATTCCTGAACAAAATGTCTGTAGCTGTTAGAGGCCAAGGAATACAAGTGCTTGTACCCCTTGGCCTCTAACTAAAACAGCTGATGCTGAAAGTAGTTTTTCATTTTGCCACTAGATCTCAGCATTGAACAGAGTTTTACTTATACCTGTTGGCCACAAACATTTTTAATACACTCAGGATATGGCTTCTGCAGTTAACTCAGAAAAACCCATAAAGTCACTTGTACCCCTTGGCTTCTGACCCCTTCATTACCATACAATTATTAAACGTTACATTATTAAGTTAAACACAATAATTATTGCAGTAAGCCAATACAATACCACCTTAAACGTAATACTACCAAGGGAGTTTGAGCTATCGTGTGACAGGACAATTAACTTATTATCAGATCCTTGCCTAAGGCCATAAGCTCTGTTATACTAGTTCCGAGATCGACAACACAAGGGGTGCGATAATATGTGGCAATACCCTCCCTTATCACTTTAGTATCAGGATTATCACAGAGCTTTTATAAATATGTTACAATTTAGCATTTTAAATATAGTTATCACATTCTACACGCTTATTGTTTTAATTGTATATGTTTCCTAACAGAATAATAGGTATTAAACAAATAAATTGTAACAAAATTAGGCAATATTTATTTCCGTGTTACTCCTACATTCAAATCATTAGTTTTAATCTTCAATTTCAATATTACTTTCATAAAATGTCTATAAATGTTATAATAAAGGAAAAGGTATCGTGGGAAAATCAAGGGAGTAAATATTCTGTGTCGCGTGTTGGAGTTAAGCATGATATACGGCTTTGCAGATTAGAGCTGCCGCCTGGACTTGCAACTTGCGGAAGCTTTCACTTTTTAACTGTGATAAATACAGTCGACCTCTAAAGTATCACACTTCACAAAAAATCACTCAATAACATTATTTTACTCATTATCTGTTAATTAGTTGTTGACTTGTATTTAAATGTTGTATACCTCAATGTTAGAATTACAATAATTCAGGATTACTCCATTTTGAATGTCGTGTAAATAGTATATGCCTATATTGTAGTTGTCTATACTACTATTTACAAATTTTTATGTGTGTAACCTTTACCCAGTCACGTACAATTCTGTAAAGTACAATTCTGTACCGATTTTACTACATGGATATTTTAGTGTCCCAGTTAACATATAGGCCTATAACTATTTCGAGAATAGATCCGATATACGAACCACTTTTCTCTGAAGTTAGGAAAAATCTAATACAGACTGTTATATGTAATGAAATATTCTGTTTAAACATTGTTTTATGTCTGAACAACCATTTTTTTAAATAAATTTAACTACTATTATAAAACATTTCAAACATTTCTACGATTAATTTTAAATACAGAGTAAGAAAATATCTTAATTAAACAAATACTGAGATTATAAACATAATATTTTGACTATAAATATTAGCAGATACTAAATATAGTGTGTTTAAATACTGCATTGAAAAATACTATCTAACTTTTACTGTAAATTTAAAGACATCCATAAAACTTATCCTATTTGTCTTTTGATAGAAATAGTCCTCTCAAACCTGATTATGTTTATCGTGTTGATAAGGATAACACACCAGACTCAATTATAGCATGAAAAATAATCTATAAGTAGATTAAAATGGTAGCATATACACCCTTTACGAGGCTTTATCTTTACTGAGCTAACATAGGAAATTTCACTATAGCAAAAAAAGACGAAGACCGGACAATAGGTAGAATATATACAATAACTATATATATTCTTTTCTTCAATTTCTTAGTTTTCTTTGTTATAATGGTCTGTAAAATGTGTCAAAAAATATATATACACTTTATATACACTATATATACACTTTTTGACGCATTTTATTGACCATTATACCAAGGAAAACTGAAGATTGACATAAGAAATATTCCATCCATCAAATTGCTATTAAGAGTACCCACAATAATACAGTAAGACATTGGTATTTAGCCATGCAAATGCTACCTTCCCTAATATGAAAAAAATGTAGTAATGGAATTGTTTTATACATTTACATTAAAGCCAACAGTCATTAGAAGGTTACATTTCCGGAATTAGGTTTACTCCTCGAGCATTTGAAGATAATTGTTTAGGGCTGTATGGTGAATTAAAAAAAAATATAATTTACAATGAATCAAAAAAAGCACAGATTCCCTAGTAATGTTATCATATTAACTCCTGTCGTCTCTGTGAAGAGCAAAATTATCAAGATCACATGCAGCAGATACATGATAACAGGCAGCCATGTTTAGGAGAGAACAACCTTAAAATCTAAGCATGCATGAAAATACCTCAACGGATTTGTTTCTTAAACTAGTTACATTCTTGCTGTTCAGCTAAGCCATTCTCTGCTCACTCAATCTTGTTTTTCTAGTATTTATAAAGACCCTTAATATAGGTTATTGCGAAGCATAGTTGTAAATAGACTCATAGAACCATCTCTTGGCCTGTGGCCTCAAATTATAATACCCTTGGTAACATTACAGACTTTAAAGTCGCATTCTGCATATAATAAAATAAAGCGCTGTTCTTTTACATCTACTTATAAAAGATACATAGTACCTTAATGTTACCACTTAGAGAGCCTGTTTATTTTCGTTAACACTGCATCCATAATAGTTTAAAAATCATTAAAATAAATAACTGTTTGTTCCATTAATAAAGGATAACCTTTACACATGATTTCCCTAATTGTAACCTAATTTCTAATTAATAAGCTGAGATACTTTTAAAACGTGTTATTAACTTTAAATCAGTGCATTTTCTTACACATTTTAGTTCAATTTCGCAACTTGAATACCTAGAATGTTGGAATGGAATTGACTTGTTTATTTCAATAACAAAATTCTTGAGATTGAAGTAGATTTTTAGCGATTTTGGAATATAGGATACTATATATTTAACCTGGTTCTTGTATGATTCTAAAATTTTTGTAATTTTTCAATATTTGATCTTCAGTGGCTCCTATCCAAGAATCTATCAGAACTTATCATAGGCTTAAGAATCTACGTAATATTCATGCAATTTACTAATAAAAATATAAACAGTCTCATATCTCGGATATTCTGTTTCATCACAGGAAATCAATATTGCCCAAAAGCAAGAACAGAGTATTTCTAAGTTTCACTAAGTGTTAAAATAGGAACTTGCACTCAACGATTTAAGACATACAGCCCTACAAGAAAAAAATGGTTCTAGTCATGATAAAATCAGATATTACATAAAATAAGATAATAAATAACTATTTATAATAACATATATGTAGCCATTCAGGTATTAGTCCAGTATGATATCCATTTGGGATTCTTAAATGATTGTCATGTATAATTATAAATTTGTAAGTTTTGTATAATCATAAGTTAAAGTATGCTTTTAAGGTCAAATCTACAGTTCCGAGGCTTAAAACATCTGTCCGACCTAAATTTTCTAAGAATTTTCCTAATGGCTTCAAATCACGAATTTCAGAATACACGCAACACAGAATAATGTCTTATATGTGATCTTTGATAATATACAAATATTATCATACTAGACATTGCTGTCATAGTCACAGTTGCAATCGTGTTTACCATTCACATGGCTAACTTAAACACGGTGCCGTGCCCGGTGCTACCACACTGGTCGCACTTGCCTAGGAATGACCCTGTCAGATACTGAGAACTCAGTAGTCAGTCCTGGAAAATTATGAGGTGAGACATAATAAAAACATTCCTTTGGGACAACATATTAATAAATTCTTATCATATGCATTAAACCACATAAAAATTGAGAACAATATATCTTCTAATAAATAACAACAACAATAAAAACTGTAAAAGTCCGTATTCTCCATCTTTGATTCTGAGAAGCGGATGCTGCAGCCCGGACGTGATGTGACTCTCAGACCTCTTCCTCAAACTGGAAAACATCTTGATTGGGTCTTCAAACTTCCGTAAACACCGCTCTTGTCTTCTTTATTTCAGTTGAGTGTTTTCATAAACGTGAAGTTGTGTTGTAAGTAATAATGGTAAGGCTAGTACTAAACTTTTCTTATAATAGCTTAGTGCAGTGTGTTATTTCCAGTTGCCTATTATTAATCACAATGAAAAGGCAATAATATCTGGTATTAAAATGAAAATAACTAGAGAGTATTTTAAATCCAGTATATAACAGGCTTTTAAAACTTGAAACACCATATAAGGTTTCACATATAAAATTTACTTTCAATACGAAAGATATAAACGAACATATTTGGTATGTAATATACCTGCACGCTGTAAAAAATGTATTACCAACTTTAACACTGACTTTTAGTACGTCAAAATTATATTATTATACCGCTTGATTACTAAGTATAGTTTGTATAGTTTTTTATTAAGTGCATGTTTATAGAGTTAGTGAAGTTGACAAACAACATGTAGGTTGTGATTCCTGACTTAGGCGTGCCACAACGCTTTGGTAAGATTTGTTTATTTTAACCTAGTTTGTAATATTATGTATTAGGTTAGTTCTTTACCTGAAGAAGAGATCAGATTGCAGATCTCGAAATGTAGTGTTACTGATTTATTGTTTCACTGAACGATGGCAAATGTGCGGAAAAATCCTGTTTCCTTCACAATCCTTCCATCGTCAAAAATAACCTTCAAACAAAGAACTAGAGTGATATAATAAAAAATAGTCCGTTGAAATAAACAACATAGTGGTTTCTAGTCCATGTAAAAGAACTAGGTGCAATGATCGAATACTTCATACCAATATCACAACTAAACTTCAGAAGGTCAACTGTAGTGCACAGAACGTGGTGAATGTAATTCAACTGATATTGATATAGACAATTGAAATAAATTATTAGAAATGAGAATATAAAAGCGTATTATGTGATTTATTTTTAGCATACTCCTTATTACCGTGTGTATTTTGTATTAAAATGTATGACCTCATTTATTAAATTTGGAATAAACCACTTAGTGACGAATATCAGTGGGTGTGTCTCCTCGTAACCTCTTTGCTCACATAAAAAAATCTCCATTCCCTGAATGAAATTTAAATTATTAATCTTCTTGATACATGTTGAAATATATAATAAATTATACTACTTTTTAAATAATAAAATAATACACTACCCATCACCATAAGGCTTACTATAAATTAACATTTTCAAATTCGCAGTGGTCATTAATAGCACTTAAGATTACTCCGTGAAACCGATTTATCAGAATATATACAGTCTTCTACATCTTATGATTTTTATAGAGATCTTTTATTGGTATAATTTGATTAATCCAAATACATAATATACGTTTTTTGCATTTACTACGTTGTTTAGAAGCCCTCAGTAATGAAAAATAAACTCAACGTTCTAAAAAACTTACTTACCGGTACATCACTCCTTAATATAACAATTAAATATAGTTTTTTTTATGTGAATTATTTTAGTTAATTAAATGTCGCAACGAATGTAAAACATGTTCTGTAATTTGAATAAACTTTCTTTTATAAAATGACGTGAACTCTGGAGTTGTTAGAGTTTTAATTGTATCAATAAAACTTTTAATTGTCCTTAAAAGTTTCTTTGCAAAATGTCTTGGCATTTCTCGTTAGTTTTATTCAATCTTCTACAGTTACTTTCAAATCACAAAAAAGTAAATAGTAGTTATTCCCGATTTTTAAATAACAAACATGAAGGTACACGAGTAAGATCTGCATTATTGTTTGTTTCTCATAATCCATAACAAGTTTTCCTGTGAAATGGTTTTGGAAAATTATTAAGCTTATTTTTATCTGTCATCATAATCTCCTCAAAATGTCCTTAGCGAAATATCTCAGTTCATAATAACACCGCCCCATATTTTATATTAATGTATTTATTATTTCTCTTGGATAGGTATTTTACTAAAATATACTTGAGAATAAACATATTACGAATTTAGTTACCGAATAATGTCTCTTTGACCAGTACTCTTACTTAAATGACTAACTTTTTATGAACAGTTCTAGTAACTCTTTCTGTTTCTTATGATCTATATTCGGAGGATATATAAGAACAAAATGTTATGAGAGTTGCAGTGAAACGTAGCAGCTATACTTGTTAAGTTCATAACCTCTATACGATTGTGGATACTAAATGTCACCATTTAGGACGATGAAAAGTATCCCATGCTACTAGTTATAAATACTAATTTGTTTATCCAAAACCTTAAGTATTAAAAATATCAGCGTTTCTCCAAATAGCTGTAGGTATCCTACAGCGTCTTCTGCAGAGCCTGAAATATACTTTATGATAAAAATCCTCTATGGATTAACAGCTCAAAAAGAAAGAGTAACTGAGATAACTTAATAATAAGGAAAAGTATTTCGGTATTTGAAATTAATATGCTGTATAACCAGTGAACGAATTCCGTGAAAAATAAATAATCAACAACACGAGAGTTTAGTAACATGGTTTTTTATCAGGACGCTGATATGAATGAAAAGTTTATTTCTGCTATGTAACGTAAGTGCTGAGGTACCAAACATATGGGAACTGTGAGAGAGCAGTGGCCTGAGGGATACTGAGGAATAAGTGGTTAAGACCTAGCCTAATCCTAAAAAAACCTGAAAAAAAATTGTTTAAGTGGTCAAAGGACTTGTATGCCTGGAGACGAATTGAGATTTACCTTATAAGGATAAATATAAAAAACCAATAACTTTCAATTTACTATAATTGATAACTGTTAGATTATCTTATTGTTTTCTAATATCACCTAGAATGATATATAACATTCATAGCTGCAAGCAAAGTTTGCGCCTAGTATCACCAAAATCATTCATGTTAATTAAGACCAACGCAACGCAGCCAAGCAATTCATTATATATTTCACAAGTTTGCACAATTAATACGTGCATATAGACAGCCCTAAAATACTGAAACCTTCTCCTTCCTCAGTAAAAGATTTTACGTCAATACATTCAAGCGATTTCTGATTTCAATCTTTGCCAATGGACTTTAATATTGAACCACTTTACTTCTGTACATTATTTGTTCCCATATGAGTCTTCTCTAATAGACAAATTAAGGCTAAAGTACCATTTGACAGAGCATTCAACTAAACAGTATGTCATAACCAAAAAAGTTAATTTATATAGTGTTACTAAATTTAAAAAATTAACAGAATCATACAATGATTAATTATATTTGTATTGAATGGATCTCAATAATAATATCAGTAACCGGCAATAATAAAATAATAACATCACAGAGTTTTATATGTCGTGTGTCGTCAGTTAACTTATTATTAAACCGTTACGCAGGGCTTTGGCCTCCGCAGTTTTCTGTTATGTTCTATTTCGGAAATCGACATCACAAGGGGTGTGATAATATATTAGAAACTCTCCCTTATTACGGTAGTACCCTATCAAAACCACATACCATTTCTTTGTATGTTATAGTTTGTAAAAATTTACTGCTTATATATATGAAGTATATATGGTTCTTAACATAAGGAGATGTTAATTCAACATTTCATCAAAATAAGACATGATTTATATATTCCTCACTCTTAAATTTAGGTCACTAGTCTTACAATTCAAACTTCAATATTCTCTTGACAGAATGTCTAAGAATATTATTATAAATGAAAACTATCGTAGAAATAGCAAGGGAGTAAATATTCTGTGTCGCGTGTTGGAGTTAAGCATGATATACGGCTTTGCAGATTAGAGCTGCCGCCTGGACCTGCAACCTGCGGAAGCTTTCACTTTTTCACCGTGATATATACTGGAAGCCTCTAAAATATTACTCGATTTTAGTAATTTTGTTATATGAACTGTTCATTAGTTTTCGACTTGCATTAACATTTATATTCTTCCCTTTTGAAGTATATGTCCATACTAGTCATTATTAAAATATAAGTCTATTGTAGGCATACCATCAAACAAAAGTTAAAAATATATACAGTTTTTTTTCCAAAATATAATGGTGTTTTGTCTATATTAAGTTTCATAAAACACAACTTAATCGTACAAGTTAGTGATTATTGACAAAGCCTACTTTATAATACTAATTCCATCCTGATTCAGGAGAGATTTGTGAGTTATTACCCGAGCCAATTATTAAAACAACAACTAACTAGGTCTAACTATTAGAGAAATAGGGAACTGACCAGTTAATTGTCAATTTCTTTCTGTGTTTAGATTATAATTTGGGTACCAATTAAAGAAATTGTATTGTGAATGAAACCGGCCTAACAGTAAAACTAATATACCCTAAAATACAATAATTTTAAATTAAACAAAATAATAATTTCACTAGTATTCCAAAAAAGGATTTGTTAAATTCAAGCATATTTAGTTGCTTTATGGTCAAGAGAAACCATCAACTAGTTTAATATTTACGGTTCATTATACATCAATAAAATGGAAAAAAATATTTGTTTCTATCACCACCACGGTCGGCGTAATACGAATCATGGGTTTAGTGTTTCACTTTTGAAATGGAAGCAACCAAAATAACGTCAGAATCGGGTAAAATCGAATCTAATACGTCTAAATACCATCGTAATGCCTATAACATGACCGTAATGAGTTATATTTCAACACATTTTTCATGTGCTGTGGCCCTTAATGAAAATCAAGTTTTGTTACAACACATTTAAATTCCTTTTTCCTGGCTTTATTTATAAATGTGCTCCTATTTATATCTGTGTTGGCAATAACGGGATAAATTGTGTTCGAGATTGGAATTATCCTAACGCGACATTTCTTTGAAGCAGTCTATCCAGGCTTATATAGAACTAGAAGTCCATACTCTTAGAATGGCTGTCAAACTGTTGAAGCACTCTGTCCCACCACCCCTTCAGACATAACATCACTAAGTTAGGAACGAGACACTGCTTTATAGACCAGGGATAGTGACTTTACAAGCATTTCAACTTTGCCACCATTAAAACAAGGATCGTAAAGCACAGTTACGAGGCCTCTTGTTGACTGTCCGTAGTAAAATTACAAACAATGTAAATTTTATTATTAACCAAATATGATTCAGACTGATTATTGCATTTAAGTAGTATCCGAAATTTTAGAAATGCAACAATATTTTATGCATGTACATTTTACGCTAATATTGTCAACTTTCCCCTTTTACTAAAGAAATTTTTTTCCATGTCATCACATGTTTTACTTTATCATTATTTTTGCAGTATCATTACTAATAGTCTTTTTTGTTATATTTAGTATTAGAATTCTTCATACAAAACTGCATTTTGGGTCTTCCACGGTTTCAAAACACTCGTATGTTCTATGGAAGGTTTTACAACTCTGACTATAATCTATGCATAATTACTTGATGTGTTACAAAAATGTGATACATCTCTATTTTAAGATCACATTTCCAATGCAATGATTTTATTATAAAAATTAGTGGTCGTATCATAATTATCTGACTGACATTTAAATTGCATATTAATGAAAAGTTAATGTACACAGAAGTTTGGAATGTTCTTGAAGCAACTTGAAGGTAACTTGGCCTACTTGCTTTCGCGAGTAATGTAGAGAGATCCATTTGTCACGGTCATTACACGTCGCCTGTGAGCTCATTTTACTCATAATATTACCTACTAAGGAGTTGCACTGTATCTGAATGGATGTATAGTTCATATCTAGTATTTACTAGATTATTTGAGATTACTGTACGTATTGATTGATTAATTATTTATCAATATCTTTTATAAATTGTAATTTTACTATTGTAAATTCTGATATAAATTACGTTGTATGCTATGGATAAATTTATCAGCTGCAATCAACAAAACAGAGTATAAAAACATAATAGCTTTAGCACATCCTTATTGCCTCATTGTCGTGGCCCACACCAACTAATTGAAAACAGCTTAAACATATAAGGGATTAATGAACCACGCAGAATCTTAACTATGTACGATAAATATGTAATAAATTGGTGAATATAACTTCGAAGCGGGGTTTTTCCAACCCATGTAAAAAGGAAAAGGTATAGTGTTGTGATCGGCTAATCAAGCAAATACCACAACTACATCACAATTCCTCGGATACCGTGTTTGACTCGTGTATCCCCTGGAATTATTCAGGACACATAAAATATACACCAATTAAATAAGTCGATATATCTAAATTTCACTTGTTCGTCAGTAAATAAGGTCCTAAAATCATTTCTGTATTTTTGCCAAAAGCAACTGATAAACGTCGTAGAATTAGAGATTTCCAGTATGATACGCTCTCTCATTTCAACAGTACAGCCTAAATCATGCCTAAAATCAACTTAGTATGATGAATGGCAATTACTCCTAATCGATGACATAGAACAAAACAAATAATATCTATAAGAATGAGTTTGATTGTGATGCTGATGCACGTCTATCCATGAGTGTAAATGCGCCAAAAATGTCTGTGTTCTCTGATTGTGCGTCTGTATGTTTGTTTGCAGGACATGTCATGAATGAAACAAAGTTTATACTCACCATTTTCCACGTAACATCAGAAAAGCCCGCCACGCGACGTGTTTCTGGTGAGTTCCTACGTTTTATAAGTTTGGTATGACATTTTATTGTCTTTTTTATTAAGCTCATATTAAAATCTATAGTGATTATGACGATTGACTGGGTCAGCTAATAATCTCTTCGCTTGTATTGAAAAGAACGTTCAAAGTCCTAAATATAATTTAAATGATTTAAACCTTTCAATCATTTGAAATACATATTGCAGAATATGATAAGTACTAGGAATGCTATGTTGGCATGGCAGTAAGTATAATACACTTACAAAATGTATAGATAAAGCTTTGAATTGCCGTTTCTTTAGCAAATGTCTCAGCATTTCTTGTACCGTAACTGTAATAAATCTGTTAGAATTGCGTTATAATCACAAATACATCAGATTGTAATATTACTACCACCCTAATTTATTTTCATTAGGTACTGTTTTTCGTGGCTAGGCATTTATTTTATTGGGTTTCCAGGAAAAAGCGTCTTTAAATATTATTTATCGACGTATTATCTTTGACCCGACGTATATTTTAATGTAATATCCAACTGTACATACCCTTGTTTTTAATATTTCTATGGCAGTACTTTTTCATATTAAGAGGATCTTAAGAGCTACAAAACTTTAAAGCTGCGAAAATGTAAAACGATTCATATGCTAGACATTGGAGTCTGAGGACGCATTAAGAAACCATCTATACACTTAAATGCACAGAACATAATTTAAATTTAACATCATTGGCATTAAATGTATATTAATAATCTATTCCAAAAGTTACTTTTTCGATATACTGTGATAGCCGCAAGCATCTTTTAAACGTTAAAGTAAGTAAAAATAAACACTATTTAAAATTTAAATGGAACTATGTAATGTAAGCTCGTGAGTTTAAAAAAGTTTTATAATATTACTTATAAAGTTGAATAATATTTAACTAATGCAATTTTTAGCATACTATGCAAAAGTAATTCAATTAAAAATCATGAATAGATTAAAAATAATGTAATGACTTCAACATCAAATTCTTTTTACATCTAATTAGATCGAATTTGAAATGTAATTCTTCTTTTAACATACATTGGAACGATTCGTATTGATTAGGCCAACGCTGCCAAGCAATTCATTATCTCCCTCAGAAGTTTGCATAATTAATCTGACGCGTGTATACAGCCCTAAACACTAAACCTCATCCTTCCTCTGGGAGGGATTTTACGTCCTTGCTATAAGTTTTATGATACTTTTATTTGAGAGCAAACGTTGTGTGCACACATTTATACCTGTGGATTTCAAGTGATACTTACCCTTTCGAAACTATAATACTTTAGTTCAAATCCATTAATGAACTATATAATTCCGTAGTTATTAAAAAATACAGAGAAATTATAAGTTTTAGAAGCCTAATAATCTGTTATATATAAGGCCCACAGTTATGAGGAGCTATTAGTAGTATACAACATTGCGGAAACATTTTTTGAACAAGGAAAATATCACATTTTAAATATATTCAGAGTAAATAAGGTGCGGAGGTAATATTTGGTTAAAATTTAGATGAGTACGTTAGTCAGTCTTAATATATCGAATATTTCAATATGGCGGCCATTCACATTCAAGCAAAACATTTCCTCACGTCCTGGAAAAGGCTCTATGAGATACTTTGTAAAGTACATTACACAATTATAAAAACATTCCTTTGTTTAAAGTTTGTTATTGACAATGGAAGCTACGAAACTATTTAATTTTTCAGCCGGATTTTGAACATTGGCCACCGTTATGGGTTATATAACACAATGTTTTACTTGTTTATATCTTTAAAGTTCTTTAGTTATCTTAAGTTATCGAGATGGAGTCTATTTAAAGATTTTGGAAAAAGAATGGTTATATAAATATCTGTGAGGAGTACAATTGTGAACTTGATAATTATTGTATTTGTTTAATAAAATCAGACTATACATGGGGACAGTACCAATATATATACATTGCTTAGTTGAGTTCGTTAGCCAGTCTAAACTAATAATAGGTTTTAAGAAGGTGGTAAGTCGTATGTAGGTACCATTTTATCCTGCGTATTTCATATCGTAAATAAAAAACTAATAACTACATAAGGAACATCTTTTTATACTTTTTTTCAATAAACGTTAAAGATGAAGGTCCTTTAAATTATTTAAAGTAGACAGTTGAACTGGTATAATCAATATGTTTACAAACATCGTTTTCGATAAATTGCAACTAAATAATATACACGATTTTACAAAAACAGTACATGGATTTATTATATATGTTTTCTAACAGTTTTTGTCGTTTTCAAGACTATATATTTTCTAAATGTTACAAATAACTTAAAGTTTTATGCTAATATTTAGAATTATTTTCCATCATTTTTTTGCAAATTAAGCTTCTAAACTCATATTGAATCATTTTAATAATTAGAAATGACTTCTATATGAGAAATCCACTTTTAATCCGCCAGATGCGTAAAATATATCAAAATAAAAAACTATTAAGCCTCTTCATTAATTTTCTATGGTTCTTCTATTTTATTATTCCCTAGAAGATAATTTAATATAAATATTCTTCTATAGCAATCACAAGGCGTCAAGACTCGAGTAAAAGTTTATGTGGTATATTAGAATATAAATTAAAGTGTAGAGTATAATAGGTAAATATTATTACCTACACACATAAATTGATCTAATTGTTTATTAATATATATTTAAATTTTAAACGAAACATAAAACTACATTGAATAAACATATTAGTATTGTAAGGAAGCCACAAAAATAACATTAAAAACGTAACCCTACCGTTTTCCAGAGGAGTTTGGAATATCGTGTGGCTGGACAGTTAACGTAATATCGGGTCCTAGTCTAAGGCTAACAGTGTACTCTGTTATGTTGCAGTTCAGAGATCGACACCATAATGGGTGGATAGTACGTGACAATACCCTCCCTTATCACGTTATCATCACACCACAATAGATCTTCTATGTAAATTATAAATTCAGCATTTTAAACATAATTATAACACTTTCCACACATTTTTTATACACCAATATTGTGTTTATATTATTAATAGGTTTAAAGCAAACAAATTTAATCCAAATCGACAATATTTATGTCTTTGTAACCATAACCTCAAACAAGTTCTCTTAAACTTCCAATGTCAATGTCAACTTTACGGAATGTCTCTAAATATTATAATAAAAAGAACATCGTGGGAAAATCAGGAGAGTAAATATTCTGTATCGCGTGTTGGAGTTAAGCATGATATACGGCTTTGTAGATTAGAGCTGCCGCCTGGACTTGCAACCTGCGGAAGCTTTCACTTTTTTAATGTGATATACCCGTATACTGTCAGCCTCTAATGTGTGATTCAATTCTTTAGTAAATTTATAATCTAATTATATTCTATTAATTATATTTCGAGTTATATATGTCATGTATAAATCAATATCGTAATTGAAAATTCTACTATACTTATTATTGAAATATGTATGTAGTAGTACTGTATAGCTTATATATATAGGCATTAATTGCAAAATATGTTGCTAAACGGCTTGAACAATTCTGCTCGTTATGATTGTAAAGTATTTTTTTAACACGTTCACTGCGCCACGAGTAACCGGTTACTCGTAAAACACCTTAAATTTACGTGCAGAGGCAAAACATCAAAGTGTTCACCCCAGTGCGTACGCTGTTTTTCCTGAACCAAAAGCTTGTGGTAAATGAAAGTTGAATTTTTGGAAATGTTATTTTCCAAATAGTCTTTAAAACTGTAAATCTCATAACGAGTAGTGGGTTACTCGTGACGCACTGCAGTTATAACTTTTTAATTTTGTGCGGAACGAGTAACCGGTTATTCGTATAGTTCAAACGTTTCCCACAAAGCGCTAGTCTATTCCAATACACGTGCTCCGCTCCGGCACAACGGTGATGTGACTGAATTGTTTTGTGCGTGGTGTACTACTGTTCTGAGTCGTGTTTGCGTTTACATATTTGTTTTCATCATGAGTTCGGATGGTGATGATAACCCGCCACGTGCTAAACGAAGTCGGCATAGTTTAGTACTCGTAACTAATACGGAACTACTACAAGAACTAGTTACTGGGGGGTTACCTTCCGACGTTTCGAGTAGCATCGATCCTGACATTGTGCAAAGTTACAGTGAGGAAGAGCTTTTTGTGGAGATTTTTGTGGAAGTGTCATAGAGGACCCCAACTACGAGCCAGACAAAGATGATGTTGATGACTCTAGTGAAGAATCGTGATCAGAAAATGAAGTTAATTTTTTGTCTGGAAGCCGTACATCAGGCTTAGCCATTACGGAATTGAGTTCTAGCGTAGGTCGTGATGGCAGCGGATATCTTGACGGCAGCAGAGGTCGTGATGGTAGCAGAGTTCCTAGTAGCCGTTTTCAGCGTGACCGAGACATATGTGGTGGCCGTGGAGAGTGTATTTGGAGCACGGAAGATACACATTCTGCTTTTCCAGAAACAATTTATTTTTCTGATTACATGGAATATGCAAAGGTTACAGAGGACTTATCAAACACTTCACCTCTAGATATATACTGCCATTTCTTGGACTATGAAATTTAGAACTACATGGTACAGTAAACCAACAGGTACGCCTATCAACAACTATCAACTTCTAACTTAGGTGATAAGTCTAGAGATAAGGAAAGGCAGCCTACAGATGTTCCTGAAATGAAAAAATTTGTTGGAATCCTTATTTGTATGGGTTTGGTTGAATGCCCATACATAAATCTGTATTGGTCAAAAAACATCTTGTATGAAAACCACTTGATAAAAAGTGTGATGACGAAGGATAGGTTCCTTTTGCTAAACAAGTTCTGGCACTTTACAAACAATTTAGAAGTTCAGGATCCAAAGGATCGCTTATTTAAGGTCAGACGTATTGTTGATTATTTGAATACAGCATTCATGGACGCATTAATTCCAGGTAAAGATCTCGTCATAGATGAAACAATGGTACCTTGGCGAGGCAGACTACTGGTCAGACAATATATTAAAAACAAAGCCCATTTAATACGGCGTAAAACTGTTCAAGTTATGTACAAATGATGGCTATACACTGCGTACTTCCATGTACGCTGGTAAGCAAGGAACTCCAATTAGCATTTTTGGACACACATACGATGTAGTCATGGAGTTAATGGGAGGGCTCAATGACAGTGGTGAACACTTTGATGGCTTTTTAAATCAGGGTAGAACACTTTTCACACATAACTTTTATACTGGTGTTCCTAAGGCAGAGAAAATGTTTTGTAAGTAAAACACGATTGTGTGGTACATTGAACTCAAAACGAAGAGGGTTGCCAGAAGGCATTAAGGAAAAAAGTTGGTAAAGGTCGATCTACAGGCTTAAAATGTCAGCATGGCACCATAATTATAAAATGGCACGATAAAAGGAACGTACTAATGTTGAAAACTGCACTAGATCAGAGCAGCAAATTGGTAGATAGCGGGAAAAAAACAGAAAAAATGAGCCGGTCCTCAAACCACAGTGTGTTCTAGACTACAACGCAGCAAAAAAGGGAGTGAACTACAGTGACCAAATGGCAGTCTACTACACAACCCTTAGAAAAACCCAAAAGTGGTATAAAAAGGTTGCTGTAGAACTATTAACAGGTACAACGATGGTAATTTCCTGGATAGTTTTTGGTAAAACAAGTGGAAACAATATACCCATCATCAAATTCAGAGAAATTGTAGCCAGACAGTTGATGGGAAAGGGTGAAGGCATATCAACTGCCAACCCATACAGAAAGAAACCTCACACATTTCTTAAAAAGGAAGGACTTGCGCGAAAAACTAAGCGCCGCTGTGTAGAGTGTTACTAAATAAACAGGGCAAAAAAAATGTCATCAAAAGAGGGCGGAAAAGTTAACCAAACAAGTGAACACATACTGTAAAAATTGCCCCGGAGAGCCACACATGTGTCTAGACTGCTTTAACAGCAAACACAAATAAATCAGCCAGACTTAATTGTGGACAGACAACTCATAAATTGGACAATTAAATTGAAACCTGTTAAACTTTAAATGGATAATTTAGCAGTACTCTTGATTTTAGATTTAAATATTTTTCTGTACAGTAAATGTTCTTAACTGTAATTTTCAGTTTTTAGTTGTTTCTAGTATGTGCATACATTGTATAATAATACATTATTATTCTATCTTTATAAAATATATCCATAAACAAAATTAAAATGTAGTTTTTATTCTGCTTCCTCTAAATATGTGATATTTGTAAATAGATTACATGACAAAACTTCGCAAAAAACTAATTTTTCTTATGTAATAGATTTACTATTACTAATAAACAATATTACTTTACTTGTGTGCGTAGCGAGTAACCGGTTACTCGTTTAATGGCGTCAGATTCTCTTTCTTGAGTTGCCACATAGTCAACAAGAACGTTGTAGTTCTCCCAAACTAACCTAGAGCACTCTATTGTATTCGGCTGCTGAGGAAAGATTCGCAGCAAGTTCGCTGCGCAACGCGTAACTCGTTACTCTTAACGCACACAGGTTATGTTCATGTACGGGTAACCAGTTACTCGTTTCGCACCTGGATGAGTTTTGTATTATAAGAACAACGCAGGGAACGTGTTAAATCTCAGGATGGTTCATAAGAAAATGAAAATCTGAAAAGTTACTAGAACTTTTTGGAATTCTGAAAAATGGTATTACTATGTATGTTTCATAATCCAAATGAAACTGAGATTAAACAGTTTTTGACATTTTTAGATGAAGTTATCATATAGGCTCAAACATATGTTACAATTGGTGTACAAAAGTACCTTCAACGAATTATTTTATTGCATTGTTATTTCACATGATATCACGATGGTTTTAAGACCAAGATTACCAGAATCGACTCAAGTGATTCTTTTCAATATATTTAGTTATTATTTGTGTCAATAGAAGCTATGTAATGACCGTAGTAAAAAATTTTCAGTGTTATGTTTAAATTCGCACGTCAATGAAGACGGTAGAAAAAAAGTCAATATATTAAATATAAATTGATAATTTAATTCCTCATATTAATATGATATAAGATTAGATGTAATATATAAAATAATAATACATGTTTTCATAGTGATTAATATACTTATAATATGAGTTTTCTTTTTTTCTACAAACACCTAATTATGTAACGTTTCGCATAAAATATTCGTATATTTTTTCTTTTGCACAATATCAATAACTATAGTAATTTCTTCCTTATAACATTATGGTCTTACATAATATTAGATCAAAAATGCTATAAAGTTTTCATTATTTCTTTTTATGTTCTCCAAGTTATAACATCTATCAAGTGAAACATATTCAACGTAGTGGCATTTACAAATTAGGTTATAACTTACTTATTATTGTGTCCAAAAATGTTCGTCTTAATAATAACGAAACACTGGTAAGACTGTAACAGACAGTACTCCCCATCTTTGATTCCGAGAAGCGGATGCTGCAGCCCGGACGTGATGTGACTCTCAGACCTCTGTCTCAAACTGGAAAACATCTTGATTGGTTCTTCAAACTTCCTCAAACATCGCTTTTGTTTTCTTTCTTTGGGTTGAGTTTTCCATCGATAGGTTTTCCAAACGAAAAGGTGTGCCTTTTATGTCTTAATCAAAAAGTAATAATTCCTAATGTATAATTTAAATACTTGATGAAGTACTTTAACGTATACATGTATGTATAACGGACTTGCAGACATGGAAAACACTGTATAAAGTTTCATTTGGAGATTAAATTTTGATATTATAACCGGACTTAGTTTTGAACATACTATTAACCGTTGGCTCCAGACGCAATTTGTTAAAAAGCGCGATTAAAATTGTAAAATACTCAATACATAATAATAGATATTATACAGGTTACGATCAGATACTAAGCACTATATTGTGTTTACAGATTCAAAAGTACACTCTAAATATTTTTATTTTGTATTTTAGTAAAGCAACGGATATTAAGAACATAAATATGTAGAAAAGGTTATGTAAGTTGGATTTACATAGGTTAAATACACGTTGTAATTAAGACTTAGGAAAGAATGTCGTGCCGAAATTTCACATATCCGTATTCTTGAGGATTTACCATTTTGTAATAAAATTTGTATTTAGTATGGGGATGATAATATTTTTTACTTGCTACTTCAATACAAAACCAGTCATCCTTATTTCTTTTTCTTTCCTGTCCCACGTTAGAAAGGCAACTCCTATAACACTGTGCTCATATACCTTAAAGCAAGCGTGGGCGCTCTCGGGGCTCTCGCCATGGCACTACCACCGTTTTTATTCAGCGACTTTAAGGTGGCATTATGAGAACTCTGACTTCCTTAATGACAGAATTAAATATATTTTTGGTTTGTTGGAAACCCTTAACACAATCTTGCTGTTATATATCATAGTTTATCATTTGTAAATACAAATAACATTTAATGAAAAACCTCTATATATTTTATGACCATGTAAGGCATTAATTTATATTGAACCTCATAGGAAGTTTGTTACACTAAAAGCTGATATTAGTGGTAACTTTAAAAAAAAGTTATACATTTTAGTCTCTATATTATGAAGTTATATTAATACTATTTTTATCAAATATCCCATATTATACAAATAATATGTAACAAAACCCAAAGTACCTGATTTATCAATATAATAAAAAATATCCTTAAAATACAGACGTATAGTTAATTAATTACTTGATCAATAAACTATATATGTACTCTCTAAAAACATTCAAAGTTGATTTTGGTCATACAAAATCTCACTTAAGTTTTGAAAAATAATATATTTAGCTATAAATATATATAAATATATATATATATATATATATAAATATATAATATAACATTGCAAGGCACGTTTAAGGGATAATTTATTTCCTAACATTAGAATAAAATAGTATTTAAAAGTGAAGATATTGCATAATTTGTTCTACACATATAATTTCAATACATTCATGTGCAGTACACAATATTTAAATTTCTATAAAAATATTTTACACTTAGAGGGTAAAAATATTTTCATCGGAACCTAAATTCATAATACCCCATAATACACACATTATTAGATAGTTTTGTTCTTTTCAGTAAACATCACGCTGACTATTGCAGTTTCATTTTACAAAATCAAAAAATAAACTTCTTTTCAAAGCTGATTGTTCATTAATAACTCATAAAATAAGATTTTTTAATATCAATGTTAAATCATAAACTATTTTTACTAAGAGATGCGGATATATTATCATTTAATGAGGTTTTTCACCAAATGCTTGAGTAAATTATGCCGTTTGTTTTAGTATTTATATCGACAGACAAACAATTGTTGTAAAAATACTATACAATGATATCAGTGGCAAACCCCTTGCAAATGGCAATATCGATCCTCCGCAAGTTGTGTGACAACACAGTCATCAATCCTGTCACAACATGCCTGTCAGCAACTGTCTGCTATCTTACCACCGAGTTGTAGTTGCAGCATCTCCCGTATTATTAATTACCCTGTTATTTATGAGCTTTAACTTTCCTTCAGGGTTAGTTTTATCAGTAATAGAAACAGCAATACGTTAATTAAACGTATTAACAATAACTAGAGTGGTTATTTATTGACATTTCCATCTATAAAAGTAATTAATTTTTACTCATACTGGTAGCCACTAATTGATTGTCTTTATATAATTTTACACATTTCCTAAGAATAACAAACGCATTTTATAAGTACGTGTCAGCACGCGCACACACACACACACATATATATATATATATATATATATATATATATATATATATATATATATATATATATATATATATATATATTTCATATAAGTGACTACATACATTATCCTTAAATAAATCTACGAGGAGATAAAACATTTTTAATCACTATACACTTTTATAACCTTATTTTTAGCCGTGGAGCTATCTTATTTTAAAGCTAATATTATTATTTATCCAATGCTTTTTATAATTTTGAAAATTGTATACGTTATTTAAAGAACATAAATTGTTGAGCTTTAACGTATAGATATTCCAGAAGAATACACTTCACACATTAATGTATAAGAAGTGTTTGGATGCGTAATAATTATAACTTTAAATGCATGGTTTAACAATTATTCTTTTGCACAAAAACGTACGGTCATATCTATACATCCAGCTCTTATTACCAGGTAAACAAACACATAAACAAGAAAAGATTCTGATGACGTAACTGTATAAAATAAATCTAATAGCAAACATCGCATTAATTTAATCAAGTTAAACATAATTTGAAAAACCGTCGATAATAATAACAAATTCAAGCATAAAGCCTTTTTGACCAATCAACAATGAGTTGTTATTATCCGTGATGTTTTTCTGAATAGTAGGCCTTTTATATATGTATGTACATATTTAATGTAGTGGTTATCCTTTTTGGCAGAGAATACCTATAGTAGATATTATAATCCATTCCAATTTCGATAGATATAATAACATGGTATTGTTAATATCCTAAAAATCCCACATTTGCGGAAGGTTTTGTGACTCATTCAGATGAAATTTTTTCATTTAATTACGTTTCGAAATTCGATTTATATTCTCACTTAAAAAAATTTAGAAGACACTACACAAACTTGTAAATGATACCCTGTCGTATTGGTCAAATTTTCCAGACCAAATATTTTAGAAAAATAAATCACAATTATGCAATCAGTCTACTACATAAATTCTTTGATAAGCAATGCTGTATGCTTACAAATATTTTATATTCGCTATTTAATAAATGTCCGAATACATTAAAAAAATTTTTTTTTCGTTTATAAAAGCTACATTTTAATTAATTTGGTATATCACAGCAAAATTTTGCCATAATTATTTTAATATTTCAAGGCTACTAAATGGTGCATAGGATCACACTGTTAAAGATTACGTAATAGTCCAGAAACATTTGAGCACTATTTTTATTAAAATTCCTGACAACCTAAGCCTTTAAATATTTTATTTTTCATAACACATATGAAATCAATGATAAACGCCAAGATGGTAACAACTTGATTATAAATAAAATTGTGACAAATTGAAAATGTATTGTAAATGCAATAAGCCTTGACTAAAGCTATATTAGGAAGCTCTTTTTAATTTGACTGTTTTGACTATAAGAATTATAATAGATAAATTTTGCATATTAATAATAAATCCCATATGAGAATTACACTTACACTGTTTTCTGTTAAGTTAGTAATAGTACACTCATAATAAATTTTAATAAATTGATGATACTGCTGAAAGTGAGCAGTAATTACTGATAAAAAGTTAAATAATAGCATTAAATGGTTCATATCCTTAAATTGCTATTAAACAAAGACAATTATTGCTGTGTATCAATTTTTTATTAACAAGAACAGGTTTCAAATGTAGGAATGTACCATGTTCCTGATTCAATCTGCCAAGCCATAATGCTGTATTCGAATGATCCTTGCTTTTAGTAATTCTCAGTTTGAACATATACTTCCCTTTATGATATTAATTGCTTAACATTTTGTAAGAAATCGTTTAATGCTAGTCATTTACTTAAAGGTATTTTTTAATTATGTGGTTTCTACATAAATATTAATTATTTTACAGCCGACAACACTTTATCGGCAGTAATTCCTTTGTTTTACTTGCTTGGAGCGTTATTTTGAATCAAAACCGTTTCCTCTGTTACATTTACAGACCTACATAGCAAAATTCCTACTATGCAAGAATGCATATTTTTATTTTATATAGTGTAAATACAATATGTTACATAATCATAATGATATATAGTTAAGAGACGAACATTACTGTTTCAGAAATAAAATCATAGCAAAAAAAGGTTAGAACAATAATTTTAGCGGGGTTCCAATTTTAACTTGAGAACAACTAAAGAGGGTAATAATATTACACTCCATCTAAGTAATAATAAAAATATAGTCCTATGTAACAACATTTTGTAACATTTAAACATAACATAAAACTTCTTATCGTCAAATTATACTGCCTTACCGTTAGACGTCATTAAGAATCAATTTCCGCAACCACTTGCCTTAACCAACATTTGCCTTGATGTTGACTGTCCTTGATGACTGTTGACGGAAGGTAATAATTATATTAACGGCAATCTGGCTATGATACTCTGAATTTGGCAATATACACGTAGATAGACTCAATTCTAGTTACAAATTTTCTCAACTAATTATTTTAGTACTTCATGCATAAGGAAATAACTAAACGGTTTTTACTTTCCGCACTTTTAACACATTTTATATAATGATATAGAACGTAATAATATAATGATGTAATTGATGGTCGTGAAGTAAGTATTCTTAATTCTAAGAACCTAATGTTATGGGGTAATTGTATATTTATGAAATTATCTTAATTTGTCTGTTGTTTACTAAAAATATAGATTTTGTTTGCGAAGTAAACGATATAAAATAGGTGATGCAAACGATACCCACTGTCTATAGTAAAAACTGGTTCTACAATTATTGATACATACGTTTATACAAAAAAACAGTATCAAATAATTCTTTAAATTAAACATGGTATAGAAGTGTGTAACATGTAGATAAGATCCAAATTTACTTCCGTTAACTACGATAAAGGTTTAGATAATAATTGTACGTTTCTGCAAAAAACATATTTTAATATAGAAAACTCAATTACGAAACCACAGAAGTCACAAATCTGAACTAATCGTGAAAGTTTTCCAATACTGAGTCCTAACTACTAACCTAAATCTTAGACACCACTGAACCCCTTGTAATGAATAGTAGCAAGTGATCACTGAGGTGTTACCCTACTTGTCACAAAAGTTTACGCAATAGCAATTTTTACTACTAGGTCGATCTCTCTCAATAACTCTTTAGCAACAAACTATTTGATAACTTTATTCAATTAATTAGAAAAATTAAAACGTTATTCTTATTGGTATTTTGGGATTTATGCCAAAACTAGCTGGAAATTCCTATTCTTCGCTACTTTAGAAAAAGATCCAAACTGTGTGTGTGACAATAGCACAATTTTTTCATCTAA
The DNA here is from genome assembly GCF_021130785.1 of Homalodisca vitripennis. Classification (NCBI taxonomy): domain Eukaryota; kingdom Metazoa; phylum Arthropoda; class Insecta; order Hemiptera; family Cicadellidae; genus Homalodisca; species Homalodisca vitripennis. Next base: position 45,747,699 of record NC_060211.1, on the reverse strand, counting down.
GGAGAAAATAATACTGTTACTTACACAGTCATAAATACGATACTTCCTTAAAAACATCTAAAATTTTTGTTTGTCCTGCAAGCTGCCATTTTAATGATTGTACATCTTCGAATATTTTACATTTCCTAACAAAACCTGCATTTATATGTAATAGTTTTAAAAGCCTTTCTTATTAATACACAATTCTATACTGAGGAAAATGTACATCCATTCTGTGATTTCAGAGACTTTGCGATTAATAAGTCACTGAATTTGGATTTTATATATACAGAAGATAGAATGCTGAGTTGGAAACGTATTCAAACATCTATAAAAGGCTGGGGAATGCTAGATAAAATCTCGTAGACAGGATAAAATGTATGTTCCTAATCAAGGTTGTAAGGCTGGGGGTTGAGGGATGGTGCTATAAAAGGCTGGGGAATGCTAGAGAAAATCTCGTAGACAGGATCAAATGTATGTTCCTAATCAAGGTTGTAAGGCTGGGGGTTGAGGGATGGTGCTATAAAAGGCTGGAGAATGCTAGAGAAAATCTCGAAGACAGGATAAAATGTATGTTCCTAATCAAGGTTGTAAGGCTGGGGGTTGAGGGATGGTGCTATAAAAGGCTGGGGAATGCTAGAGAAAATCTCGTAGACAGGATCAAATGTATGTTCCTAATCAAGGTTGTAAGGCTGGGGGTTGAGGGATGGTGCTATTAAAGGCTGGAGAATGCTAGAGAAAATCTCAAAGACAGGATAAAATGTATGTTCCTAATCAAGGTTGTAAGGCTGGGGGTTGAGGGATGGTGCTATAAAAGGCTTGGGGAACGCTAGAGAAAATCTCGCGGACAGGATAAAATGTATGTTCCTAATCAAGGTTGTAAGGCTAGGGGTTGAGGGATGGTGTTTTCAGGTCTAGTTATAATAATAGAGATAATCCGTATGAAAATGTTGAGGTTATGTGTTTACGCAATGGCCATTATAACGCCAGAGATTCAACATTAGATTCAGAGTGATTCATTAAAAATTTGTATTCAACAAACGTGCATGTTGATAGATGAGTCTCTACTTGTTTTAGAATAGTATACTAAACAATACTGTAAATGTACAAGGATTTCCGAAAATGATAATTGGTAATATAATTATACATATAGGCACTATATGTAAATATTTCATTGTATAGTTTTAAATGAATCCTTAGAGGCGACCTAATCATTTATTACGCTTGATAGTACACTTCTCATATCAAAATTGTTGCAACAGCTTTAGGGTACAGAATTTATCCAATTAAGAAACTTAGATGGTTTAGTAAAATTACACTCTAACTTTACTTTAACGAGTATTAAAGTGCAGAACTTTATCAGTACTGTAATGCAGATATCAAAGAAAGTTTTACCTTCTAATTTTTTCTACAGATTTAAATACTGTAATAATATTAACTTTAATTAATTTTCAGATATACTAAGGTATATATCTCCTTAAAGATGAATAACTGAACAGTAAAATTAGAAATTTTAATTATTCTGACCTGTAGTGAGCAAACATGTAAAAAACCTAAAAAAAGCCAGTAGCAATATCGATTAGCAACGGAAGCTCTTAATCATGAACAATGAAATAATATAGACATAAAAACACCTACTTATGTTTAATAATTACAAACTGCCTAATCGTTTATCTCATACTAAGTGCGGTACTGAAAACCAAAGGATTTCGATATTAGGATCCCTCCACACTGGCCCATAATAGGTTTTTTACGAAAAGCGTTGGAGCAATGCAATCCGATATGATGGACTATTGACCAGGAGATAGAGTTATTTAATAGACGCCTATAATAACTATTTCACTCTCCGAATTTCTCTTTAATCCTAAATCTGTAATTGAAATATTATTCAGTGAATTTCGAATTATCTCAGGAGTGTTTGGAATGTCATTTAGAAGCAATATGGCCATATTATCTCTATTTTTCAACAGAAATCCGTGTAAAGCCCATATGCTAGTGTTGGTATTCATTATGTGTTTTGTTTGTTTGAATTTTGTATTCTTGTTTATTATGTAAGTCATAAAGTAACTGTTATGATTGTAAATACAGTGTTTGCTGCTGATTGAGTAAATAATGTTTATGCTTTATGTTCAAACTAATGGAATCCACATTTCCAGCTCTGATAAAGTGAAACAATATACAGTGCATAAAGTAAGATTTCTTGTCAAGAATATTGCTTAGGGATTCTTTGTGACAGCTTGTCTTTAAGGTAAACGGTGAGTGGAAACTATCCTGTAGTGATTAGACTGTTTCCTGCCTGTTTGAATAGGATTAGTAAATAGGGACTCATCACATATCTCAGGTTCTTTGTATCTTATAATTGAAGTAAACTGTATTCAGTAAAATTCCTTGTGAAAGAGTACCAGATGTATCTGTAAGGGGACAATTGTTAAATATATGCGTAGGTACATTCATGAGGATGAAAACTGTTAGAATGCATTCTATATTCCTATATTTTGTTATAAACCCTCACAATACACAACACACATAACACAATACAACGAACCAAAAATTATTATAAGATGACAATTAGTAGCATTTATATTTTTAATTAATGTTTACGAAAAATTAGAATATGAGGCGGTTTTGCTTTCCATGTAAATTCAAGTGACTGTTCCGTTTCAACAAATGTGAACGTAAATATATGAGTTGGCAAGTATAGATCGTCAATTTTCGGCATTGCACCACCAATAAAACGAAGCTTTTTCCTAAGTCAAATTATGATCAAATGTTTCAGATATTAATATACGTTTGAAGCAAATAAAATAATCATACCTAGTACAACGTTCAAATTGAAATTTTTTTAGGTTCATGCCTAAATTGTGAGGCCTCATGGATTACTAATGAATTAGCCCATAATGGGAAAAGTGATTACAGAGAGCCGATTGTATTTAAATGTATGTTTGTGATTAGACTTTCTGTACTTCCGGTATTTTTATTCGTAATAATAAAAAACACACATCAAACTTGATATCTTATATTTTTTGGTTCTCGATTTCATACTTGACCGGAGTGATAAAATATTACCATTTATAATATATTTTATAGCTAAATTTATTCCTAAACCTGCAGTATTAACGCAACATGACTTGGCCAGGGGTTTTGTGGCATGTTTTTACAGTTTGTCATCTATTAAGAATTAAAAATAATATTTAAGGACATTGAATCTTAAGTATCCGTCCAAGTCGAACGATAACTACAAGTCAAAAACGGAGCTTTATGCAGGTTTAAACTCACTTTTTACATTTGAAACTAAATTATCATAATGTTACGAAAAAGCCATTTTTATCTTGCCATTAAACAATAAAAAAATATCATTAAGTGAATGGGAACTAATAAATTTAATAAATCATTGTAGAAAGACGCACCAATTACCGATAAATATTGTTACCAATAGGAGATCCTAGGATTAGTTTCACTTAGAATTTATAAAGTGATACACATTTCCACTATTAATTTACAATTTGTAATAAGATTTGTAAACAATTGTAGGTTAACTCGATGTAGTCACGTTCACATTCCATAAGTATGGATTGACGATTTGAAATATACTAAAAATGAAAGTCAAACCTGTTTAGTTTGAATTGGTAACGCACATATTTAATTTATAATATTTTACTGTACATATGCAAATGATGTTCTCAAATCAGAGTTTCAGAAAACAGGTACTACTGTAAAATTCCTCCTTAAGGAGAAAAATTGAGAGGGATAATGAATTGCTTGGCTGCGGTAGTCCAGTCAGTATGAATAGTTTAGTTTAATTTTATTGTACAAGAATTTAAGTATAATTCAATTTACAAAGTTAATCTACTTAGATATATCAAACTAGTGATACATTTTTTAAGGTCTATATCATATATCAATTAAATAATATTATTTTAGGATATAACTTATGAGTGATATTATAAAATTAATTTAACCTTAACATTATATAGCAAATATATTCTGTAAATAATGTTTATTGTTTCATTTCTTCAAGCTATTTCTCTGGGTTCTCCTCTCCAGAACCCGAATTCTTAAAAGGTCGTGTTTACTAGGAATTAACAGGCCTTACACTTACTTAAAAGTCTTTAAATACTCTTATTCTCCTTTGACTATTTCGAAACATTGCTGAAGGATCTTTATGAAACCACCACAAAATACTTTCATCTAAAATAATGTAAGCTATATATTTATTTGTGAAAATCTTTTTCGTTGAATCGGTAGAAATATTATGTCTCTTAAAACAGAAGTTTGTCATCATCCAAGTTAAGTTTAAATGGGTGAAAAATATAAGAATATTATAAGATTTAAAAATATCAAACAATATTTGCCTCTCAGATATAATTACCTATTCTTACCTTAATACACCTAAACCTAACTGGCAAGCACAATATATTTAATAGTTTTATATCCGTAAAACTATGAAAAGAAAAGCAAAATGCCTAATTTTACTCAAAAACCCACTGTGAACGTAATACGTTTTAATACGAGTTTCAAATTATGTGTTTAGTTGATATTAGTAAAACATGATAAGTAAGATGTGACATGGGGAAATTAGTTTTAGTTATTTTCAGTGTGTATATGCAGTATGTAGATGAAATTTTATTACACTGAATATATGATAATTTATATTTTCTATTATAAGTTGTTAGTTATTATAAAGATAAAAATAAAATTATAAACATACCTAATTAATTAAGTTGTTTAATCTTAATTATATTCACATCTATACTATTATATAAAATACAATCGTGTTTGTTTGCGTGATTCGGTTAGTGTTATTCAATCGCGTAAGAACTACCGGATAAGTTGTACTTAATTTTACGAGTAAATTCTTAGAGTACCTTTTTGTCAGATAGGGTTATTCATATTTTAAAAACCCTCCTGGTTAAACCAGCTGGTCATCCAAACCCTCATAAAACTCTATTATCCATGATCTAAATATGGGAATGGATTGTCCTAATAAGAAAATAATAAATGTGTTTTTAATAATTTTGCAAAGTCAATCATTATATGTACACTAATTTACACAAGTACCTGGTGATAGTTATTGTTTTATGTTATTTATCTGTGAAAGTCAGTGTCTAAGCTTTTCTTTATCTGGATTTGTTTTTATGAAGCAGCAATAAAATGCAATGAGTCATTAATATTGGCACCAGAAATAATGGATCAAGACATTGGAATATCTTTCAACGATTATCACTTATCTCAGGAATTTATTGATAGCTATTAAATAATAAGCTATTAAATAAATAAGCTATTAAAGCAATGCCTATAAATTGTGTGTGAAACTGCGGGTAACTATAGTAGTAATCATAAAGGATTTGATATAACCAACTATAAATAAAGAGAAAATTTACAAAGATGGTTTTAAGGACCGGTAAAACTTTATTCATACAATTAAAACTCTAACAACTACAAATTCTATCTACTTTTATAAAGAGTAGTTAGTTTTTTGTATTTTCATTACAATTTAAATATTGGTAATGTTTTTCTTTATAGCTGTTAGCCGTAAAGCATTATATTTAATGCTAGCCTACTTTGCGTTTAAAGTTTATTACGTTCTGTGCGCAAATTAAAAGAAAGAAAAGGATTTCGAACAGTCTCGCTCCGTTACATATGCGAGTCACACGTGTTGTGTAGTTCTCTTGGTTCTGTGCAGTAACATCACTTGGGTTCATTTACAACTGTATCGTTTGTATACTGTTGTTATACTGGTTGTTCAATCAGAATACAGAAGAAATGTATGTCGAATCAATGTATATCGAAAGAAATGTACCATCGTAAAAATCAATGTTGACTATGTAGAAATGCAGCTTCAATCAAATCTATAGATCAATTCGGAAATTGCGTGGGAAACTGCGGGTAATTGATAGTAGTAGATAAGAAAATGAATAGAACCGACGAGAAATAATCGAAGAACAGGGAAAACTTCTTTTATACAATTAAAACTCTAACAGCTAAACAGATCATGTATTTTTTTTTACACGAGTTACTTATTTGATATAGTTTTCATTTTATTGGAATTATTGGTATGATACGCGTTTCATTTATTGTAATAGCCGTTATATCTTAGGTGTTATATTTAAATAATATTCTTTTTGAAAGGTTTTTAGTGACGATGGGTGATTTTAATGGAAAATAGGATATCGGACATTTAATTTACGTCTTCCACCTTCCTATGTGCGTGTCACTTGTGTTTTAAATTGCTCTTGATTCTATGCAACGATTTAATTTTATTCAATTCCACTTCATTCGCAACTTTCTCTAAACTGTATATAGTTAATATCCCGGTCGCTCAGCCAAACTATATTGAGTGAAACATACCATCATTAAAATCAATGCTGCCTATGCAGAAAAGGAGCTCCGATCAAAGTATATAGATCAGCTTGTTCCAAAGAATGATATCGTGCAGACAGAAATCAGAGATTAGATCGTTCCAGCCCCTTGAGTTATAGACTTTGCTAACGCTCAGAAATAGTCTTTAAAATGTTGGCTATGGTTCAAATATACATAATATAAACTAATACACTAACCTCCTTATGGTTAACCTTTAATATAACTGAATTTCTATGAAAAACTGGAAAACCTACTCAAACACGATATAATCCCGTCGTCCATGATACTGGGAATAAATGAGCCTAAAGGCGACAAATAACGCCATGACAAATGAACCATACATTACTCGGGTAAGCAAGTAGGCCAAGTCAGATTCAGGTTGCTTCAAATTCATTGAAACTTCTCTACTTACATTAAATTTCCATAAAACAACTTCATCCTAGGTAAACATAAATAATGACATTCTATGAAAGAAACTATCAGTCGATTTAGAAAGGCGTCAATTTACAAAATACATCACATCTTTATATGTTTAGCTAAATTCTAAGAAACTAAATTTAATTTCGATTAAAATCAGCTCATATATAATACGACTTTATCTTTGAAAGGGACTAGAAATTTTTGGAAAACCCAATATCCTGTTTTATTTTATTTTCAATACCTAATTAGACATATTCAATAAAAATTTAGTAAAAGAAGAAATTTCTATACAGTCTAATAAACCCGCTGCTTGAAACAGGAAAGCATAAAAAACTTTCAAGTTCATTATATAGAATTTTTTCTATCTTTATTTGTTTTTTTTTAGTACACATTTAGATATATATATATATATATATATATATATATATGAATTACTACAACTTGGTAAAATGTAGTTTAATTATTTATATACCTTTTTATCTCCATTCATGGTTTACTAAAACAATTACTTTTAATAATTACCGTAGGTTGTTATGTAGAATATTTTATAGATAATAACTTACATGCTGTTTTAATTAACAACATTACCTTGTATGTCTTTTCGTTGCGCTAAGAAGAAATATTGGGTCAATGCTTCTCTTAAATTAGTTATAGGCCTATAATCTAATAAAACGTCCTTTTCCTTAACATTTAACAATCTTGGTACGCATAATTAGAAGGTCTAGTAGGAAGCAATATTGTTCAAAAATATTTTACGAGTTTATTTAATACATTTTTAGGGATTTTTTTAGGGAAAAGGATAACGACTATCAAAAAACCATATAATATTATTTGTATACTGACATTAAAGTAGTATAACTTTCACAAATAGACTTTGTAAACGATCAGCAAGTTGTTTTTTTAAAGTTGACTAAAGTTCTATGATAATTATAGATTTATACTTAATGATTTTAATTATAACATTAATAAGCCCACTGTTTAATGGACTGGTTAATTAATGAGGGTGATTAAAGGATGCCGGCGTTTATGAGGGTTCTTAGTTTTTCTAAGAGCCTACGTTCATTATATCCGCCAAGAATACAAACACTGCAGCTACCCGGGAACTCAAACTTTATAATTACTTAAAAAGGAAATATTATCTTAATTTATAAACTTCTATTTGTTCTTTAAATATCAAATAAATTCTTTACTAGAGCCATATTTATTTTAATATTAATTATGTGTACTTTCCATTTTTAATATCTTACAACAGAAACGTAATATCTTTTCATGAATGTGATTGAAATATTGTTTGATTATTTGCTATAACCTTTAATTAGGTTCTTGAAATTTCCCTTTCTTCTGTGATGTACAACACAGGCTTTTCAAATCACAATAATTAGTACGTGAAATCCTCAGTAACTCTGTATATTAAACTTGCTACAAATATAAGTCTGAAAAACTCACCCAGTCTTTTGCAATATAAAAAGGAGATTGCAGTTAAATTCACCTAGTTTCTTTACAGACTTCAAGATAAACATTTATAATCACATCTGGGAGCTCAGTGATGTTTCTTGATTTCAAATTTTCCTGTTCATAATACAATTACCAATTGATATTATAGGTAGATATTCATTCTTATGGTTTCTGACTTAATATTGCGTTTACATTAATAGTAATTTAATCACTGACGTAATCTTAACTTAAATAATTTTTTTTCTTTTTAGTTCCGTATATTATATTGTTTGTCGTGATATTACTCAAGAAGTGTTCTCGCAACTAGCGATCACAGTTTACGTAGTTTCTACTAAATTTAGTCTCATCCGTGTGGTCATCTGTAAACGCTTTGGAGCCTTCATTATTTACTAGATTTGAGCCGTGTTTCCGCGATCACTTTCATTCATTGTTTTCATAGATCTTTTCGTACTGAATTATTCCTTGAATCTTATTAGTGTGTTTGATATATCAGACGATCAAGTATTGGTACGAGTTAGTTATGATGAACTGGACTCTGAAAATAATGGTGAAATGGTGGACATCATAGTAGTGACCTCAGGTAGAGGAAATAGGAAAACATTATAAGAGACAACTAATCAACCAGTGAGTTCTATGCATGTAGTTATTGGAAAATAAGACTAGCTTGGGTCTAATATTGAGTTTTTATGAGTACACATCCTTATATTTGTTTATATTTAGATTCAGAAAACAAAGGTAAAATTTTGAATGAAAATCGGAACGTGATTGCCATGTATGGTTGTTTCTATCGCATAACAATCTTTTTATAAAATTATTAATTGTAGGCTATTTTTTTATATTCGAGATTTATAACTATAACTAATAATTTAAATAAATTTGAATTATATTAAGAAAGAAATCTTAAATAAAAGAAGAGCAATAAAGGTAGTGTACAAACTATCAACAAGAATAAAGGTGGAAAACCTGTTCATCTAATCTGCATTTCCATAAATCATTCTCAATCCTACACATGCTGTGCGTGTTTAGTTTCTGATTTAGCTACTGAAACACTGAAATACTGAAATATTCTATCTAAAAATTTATAGATTTATGTATTAAAAGTATTTATTGTTATTTATATATTTTATACCAATTTACTTATACTATAACTATTATTTAATCAGTATATTGCTTTATATCAGATGCTTATTTTGTCAATTTTTAGGTAGGATACCCAAGTTACTTAGATAATCTGAAAATCTACCTGATGGGAAAGTCTGTAAACTTTCTTCAACCTATTTATTTCTTTTTCTTCTATCCACAATTGATGAAGCATGAAACATTGATAAAAAGGAACAAATTCAAAGAAACACAAATTAAAGGTCTAGAATTTCAATTTCAGACAAAACTGCGTCAAAAATTAAAAAGGGTATATTTTGTTTATATATTTCGTTGGTGTTTTTTTTACATGGGAACTTTTTAATGTGTAGAGATAATAAATCCATAGTTGATGTCATGGATACTGGTGTTATCTTCGCTAGCCGTTGTCCTTAGTACATAGATTTGTTTTCAATTCATTTTCCTCTATTATTCAGTTTCCAGTTAGAAGTAGATTCATTATTTTTAAAGTTTAAATAATAATTCTCCCCAGGATTATAATAAAATAAAAAAAAGTTATTTTAATATCATGTTCCTAGAATTATGAGTTTACTCGGACAGATGAATAGTAAGTTCATATTCTAATTGTAGTTTGAAATTATTCCTTGTTCTGCATCCTGCTAGATAATATTGTAGAAACTGGAAAATCCTAACAAATCTTAAACCGATACTTTCAATACAGATTCTAAAACATTCATGCCACTAGGTTCATCCTACCTCAGCCTACATTTAAAATACTAATGATCTACCAAAACTTTCCATTGGTCTTGTTTTTATGGTATTTTTAAAACGTCAAAGATAGATCGAAAGAGTAATAAACACTTGAAAAAATAAAGTGCCGAATTACACTTAGCCCTAGACAGATCAGTGCTGCTTTAGGAATAACAGAAGATTTTGTATGGGTAAGGTTGGGAATAAGGGTAACTCCTATAGGGAACTCTCAAGAAGGGTTTTGGCCATTAATATCAGCCATGTTTCCTAGAATGAAATGGAGGCCAGCACTGTACCAGTTTCTCCAAAGCTGGTACTGGTGGTACGCCTGTATGGTTAGCACCTGCCTTTACAGGTTAGGTACCCACTAACTCAAACAGCCATTCCAACCTCGAACCTCAATATATCTAAATTTGTGGTTAGCAATGTGACTCTCCTGGACAATCATAGAGTTACATGATAAATTGATTTTACTGTACCCAACGGGGGTTTAAATAGAAGTTATAAGCCAGCCAGAGAAAAATCCTCCTGGAAGTAGTATTATATTAAACACCCTTGTGTTTAAGGGCCTAAAGTTTGGAATGAGACGGAAAAGAAGAATTTTTATTTTATTTTAGGCGACTAAAATGTATATAAATTTAAAGGTATATCAATAGATTAGTTTTATTTATTTCACGCTGACTTACATAAATATATGAGATCCCAAGTTGTGCTAAATTATTAAACGTACTTGCGAATATAGGCGTTATTCGCCTGTAAGTTATATTAGATAAAATATGTTAAGTATATATACTATTTGATAGGCCAATATACGTGAAAGTTTTGGTATATAAGATTTAAATTTTCATATTTCAGGTCATATTATTATCAATGGTACAACCATCACGAAGCATCTTCAGTAAAGTCGTAAATATTTCGCATTAAAAATTGCTGTTTGGATATAGCTTCTTACCTAACTCAATTAATTTCTGGTGTCCACTAAGCATAATAAAAGAATTGAAGTAATTGAAAAAGATAGAATATGATGTAGTAGGCCACTGCTGCACCAGTATTGTCTAAGCCTTTTTTTAAGAAGGCGATACTGAAGGTAAAACTCAAGTGAAACCGCTGTAACAAATGAAGCGCGTCGAGGTGAACATTTGTTACGGTAATGGTGCCATCTTTTCCTCAGGTGGCAAATATCTCACAGAATTAAAATCTCGTGGCAAATAATTTGTAAAATGTCTTTTATTTTATGGCTCCGTATAAAGTCACTTGCTTCTTGATTTTTTTTAGATATACTCTTAATCTTTCATCTGAACTTTTTATAATGGATTGTAAAAGCTACAAATCTAGCTTCACAAGCAATACCTAGAGACGCTGACGTCATTTTTCGTAAATTTTTATAGCAATCTTAAAACGTCTTGGTTAACGCTGATAAAACATATTTTTTGGACAACGATGACCTAATCAAATGTATTATTGCTTTATTTTTATTGGCAATTGTGTTTATATATTATGATCTCAATTTATTATTTTTGGCTTTACCGTATGTAATGTAAAATTATATGTACCATTATTAATAACTTTATGATTGTCATCTCAGTTATTGGTTTTGAGATAGCAGTTTTTTGACCCAATATCAGTAGGAAAACTGAAATATGAAACCCGTTACGTACGCTTACTAACTAAGATTATTATACCACATTTTGAATATTTTGACTGCTTTTTAGACTAGAATTCAAGTATAATTGACTTTCAAATGCTCAATATGGTCTATCCTACGTGGATGACTAAATCGTAAATATAGCATAATCTTTTAAACGAACGTATTTATAAGACATTTTTAAATATATTCCTGGCAATTTTTAACGAGGAATACAGCTGATTGATGCATTTATATTTCCATGAGTTTTTATCACATTCATTTCCTTACCACATTTATAGACATATAATATTAAACTATTCGAAAAATTATTAGGAAAGGAAAATGAATTATCGGCATGGGTATCCACTATAGCCAACGCAGTTCGGTCAATGCCCTTAATCTCCGTTTATCTGTTTTCTCATCGGCCACATTAGCCATTTTAGACAATTTATTAAATTGATTTACCTACCTCTGATAACACTTACAAATAATTTTTCTACCCGACATGTTACAGGAGTCAACGTTAATAACTGAGTATGAAAATGTCCATTCATATAGTAACTAAATATAATTACTAATTACAATATTAATTACACGCAGGTTTGAATTGTACGTTTTACATATTAGGTTACGACGATAAAGTTTTTATTTAATAGATACACCATGGCCCAGAAACTTATGGGAGCAGCATAAGTGGTTAAACTACAGTACAGTGGAAATAAATTAAAGAAACTCAACATGATTAAATAGAATTATGATGTCGAATTAAAATTTTAACTTCTTAGGCCTGTTAAATTCAAATAATAAATTATCCACTTAATAATTTGTTTACGTTAATTGTAAATGTGTCCACATTTTACAGCGTTAAACTTGAAAAATGGATACAACTTTTTGGTTAAGATTAAAAACGTATTAGCCTAACTTCAACTGGAATAAAGATTCTTAATTCTGAGAAGGTTAGGGTGACATGGATTTTGGAGTTGGGAAATAAATGAAGACCACATTTAAAATATGAATTCGGTGTTTATAGCAAACTGAAAGATCAATCACTAGACCCCCTCACACAGTTAACAGTAATAAATATAACACCTCTTGTTCAGCACACTGTATTGTACTTTCTAATGTAAATGATACTTTGAGTTAAGTCATGACAGATTGATTCTTGTGATACACACTTATGATAAACATTAGACATTTGTTTATAAAGTGATTTTATGGATCTATACTGAAAAGGCGGAGAAGAATGTATCAACTATACGATGTTATCTAATGTGTCCGACCTTCCTAAGCAGATTGTAAAACGATCGTTCTTTTCAAAGGTAAAAATATTTAAAGGGTACGTAGAACAAAAAACCATACATTCTAAAGATATGCATATGCTATAATCGCAATATTTAAATATAAAACTACTTTTATTGCAAAATCTGTTATTAATTATCGGGAAAATAAATTAAGTATTGCAATGCCTTTAAGGATGGTAGTTTAGTCCCTCACTTTTACCTCAATACGACTATTTTTAGAACATAAAGGATTAAAGGAGTATTAAAACTAGATGAATTAACAGGAAGCATATGTATTTAAATTTTACTTATCATTGTTTCATATACCAGTAGAAATATTTTTTTTTTTACTTTTGAGGTTATATATGCACTAATTAACATTTTATAATTGCCATGATTAGTAGGAGGTCAGGTTGATGAATTTGTTCTTTTCATGCTTGTAGTACAAATTGTATTTTTTCATTATTTTCTTTGTTTTTAACTAAAATGTTTATTTTTACACGTATAACTCCTTACTTATATTATTACTTGTTATATGCTGGGTGATTTTAATTAATAATATTACTAATAGACAACATTTTTTTCGTGTTAGAAACAGAAAATGGGCGTTGAAGAGATTAGTAGAGTAAAACGTGAAAACAAAAAGGCCTTTAAATCCATATGTCTGTAAAATTGTAAATTGAAAACTGATATTACCATAATATCCACTTATTCCGAATTTCAATTATAATGTATGGCATTAGCAATGGTCGACAGTGCTTTTAATTAATTTCATTAAGACCGTGATTGCTATAGCTTATTAACGACATGTTAGCATTTCGTAAGACAACAATATACTCACTTTCTCCTACTTAGTCTGGCTATGTCAGATAATACATCGCACACAACATTTAAAATTTTGTAACAAAACCCATAAGGTTAAGAACAACCTCATAACTAAATTTTGAGTGCCATTTAATGGAATCGCTCATTGTTAAGCGGTCTAAGATGTCGGATTTTTGATCTGAGTTAGAGTTAGCGCACCTTCAAATCCTGTCTGTGACCGTTGCACTTCTCATTAGTACCATCGACCTTGAACCCTGTCGACTCTCCCCCTTATTCTGTTCGAAAGTACCCTCGTACAGGCCAGGGGCCTATGAGAACGAAAAAAATAACGCTGAAAATGAGATTGGCCTCTCCTTAAAAATATATTGCTGATCTATGAAATGATTCAGGCTTTTCAAAACGTGGTGTTTATAGCTTTTCGTTCCTACAATATCTCTATATTTCAATTTATTTCAGAATAATTGAATTTAAAACTGAACCCGATAACTGCATTATAACAAAAAACATTTTTTTAATACTTGTATAAAACAGTTTCTTTAAAAAAATTCGGATATAACTTTTTGTATATTTAGTATTTTGTTATTTTTCTAGAAATATCACTCTGGCTATCAACATCATCCACTGACAAGCTCCTTATTTGTAATATCGAGGTTACTTTCGCACGTTGTCTATATCCATCTTGCAACACAGTTTAGAAGAATCGAAGTAATGGATTTGGTCTCAGTCCCTCTACAAGGAGAGTAGAGATGTTTGGGATCGCTGGAAATGCCAAATCCGATTACCACTCGCTAATGTATAAATGATGCACAGCCCCGGCCCAGCTTACACCATACATACCAGACGAAATACACCTCACTTTGACACTAGATCTAAAAAATACAACATACAGTACTTACGTTTCAGTTCATTAGACAGTTAATTTAAATCACTAGTTGATTTATACTCGCCGTTAGCTTTTATTATAGAACAAGTAAAAATATAAATGACACCATTGTAATAAATCTATATTATAATAAAAGTTATTATAAAATTTCAGTGTGAAAAATATTTCAAAACCATTAAAAGGGAGCAAGTACTTTTTGCGATTCAACGTTTATTGAAATTATATATATATATATATATATATATATATATATATATATATATATATATATATATATATATATATATATATATATAGCATACTTTAACGTAATAGCATATTATAATACAGGAAATAATGTTTAATATGATCCCTAACAGTTTTATTTCCTTTGAAAAAACACATAGAGGTCGAAGTATTTGAGTTTCACTGATTTAGGAAAAAGGTCTCAGGAGATTTTCCTACTAAATCAGTATGATAATATTAAAGTGGTTTTAAGAGCTCATAAAATGTTTAATACGCTGTCAATACATAGATGGGAAA